>NC_057798.1:55828308-56128308 GCF_018294505.1 Triticum aestivum | reverse complement strand
TCATTTTGGAGTGTAGCTCATAGTTAGTGTTCTCTATGATGTCATCCACAGTGTATGTATCCAGCAGTGTGTCGTCCGGGGCAGAACCAACGCTACTTCTCAGCATGGATGGGACGGTGCTATCCAATGATGGACGATCATCCGCTTGCTGCTGCCGCTGCTGAGACCCCGTTTCCTGGCTAAGTGAGTCGATCTGCTGTTGCTGCTGCTGGAATTTGAGTGCCAAGTCCACGTGCCTTGCTTCTAGGCCTTGAAGGCATTCTGCATCCTGCTTTCTCTGCTCCTCCTCCAGCTTCCTCTTCTTCTCCTCCTCCATCTTCTTTCTTGCACGGTACCTGTAGTCGTCGTTCCAGTCCAAAAAGCCCTCATACCAGGGAATAACGCCCTTGCCTCGTGTTCTTCCCGGGTGTTCAGCATCTCCCAGGGCGCGTGTAAGCTCGTTGTGCTCTCTGTTGGGCGTGAACACCCCCCTTCGAGCTTCTTCTATTGCGTCAAGTATCTTTTGTTTGGCTCCTTTTAGACTTTCCTTCTGCGAAACCAGGCATGTCTTCGGGTCCAACGCCCCCCATGCGCATAGAACCAAGTTCTGCATCTAGGGGGGGCAGCTCCTAGTAACCGGAGTGACCCCTGCATCCTCCATCTCTTGCTCAGACTTATCCCACTTAGGCATTCTCACCGCGTAGCCACCTGGACCCAGCCTATGGAACTGCGTCTTTTTGCGGCATTGGCCTTGTTTTTTATCGATGGTTCCTTAGATAATTCTGAATCCTTGAATTTTACAAAATCGTCCCAGTGTTCTCTTTGCTTCTCCAGCAAGGTTGTCAGAATCACGATTCTATTATACGATTCTACGACTTTACGATCCAAACAAAAGTCTTTGATTCTACGATTTTAGTTCATAGAATCTACGTTTCTACGATCCTGATAGTTGAGATTCTATGATTTGCGATCCTACCTTCATAGCTCCGATCCGATTCAAAATCGCGATTCTGACAACCTTGTTCTCCAGTGTTCCCGTGAATTCTGGAGTCTTCCTTTTTGCAGCGAGGTAGTTGGCCCATACAGTTTTCTTGTGGGTGTTGAATGCAATTGCCATCTTCTTAAGAGCAGCGCCCTTGACTTTCTCCACATCTGCTTAAGTGAAATGATCTGGTAGGGTGAAATGTTCCATCAGAGATTCCCAAAGGTCTTTTTTGGCTCTGTCATCGACCCAAGTAACATCTGGACATTTACTCTTTGGCTCTTTCCATTCTTGAATGGAGATCGGGAGTTTGTCCTTCACAAGAACTCTGCACTGACGAGTCCACTTGTTCGCAATGTTCTTAGGCGTGAGGGGTTCGCCACTAGGTTTGGTGGATTTGATGTTGTACTTTACACCATCCTTCAACAATCTGCCCGGGCCTCGCTTTGTCTTGATGTCTGTAGAAGCAGATTTGCTCGATCCGGAGGGCTGAAAGAAGAAAGATCGATTCGTTAATATATCTTCAATAAAAAAATATGTGATGATCACCATGATGCCTGCTTATATAAATATACCTCACCGGTAGTCTTTGTTATTTGAAGATTGTCTGTGTCATCATAAACATTGTCTGTGTCATCATCATAATCATAGTTCATGACTTCATCAGCTCGGTCGTCGAGATCGAATATCTTTTCATCACCCTCTTCGGTATTGTTCAGATATTGGGAGCCGTCATCTGTTTCATTCAGATCATCTAGCCTGTGAGGGTTGCGTATGATGTCGAACAATTCCTCTTCTCTCTCTCTACTCATATTGTCCGCCATAGCTTTTACTTAACTAATATAGAAGAAATATAAAACAATTTAGTATTCAAATTACAATGCATGGATGCAATCAATAAGGAAAAACTGAATCATCGTCTTAATATATATAATCTCGAATACATCATCGTCTTAATATATATAATCTCGAATACATCATCTCAAATATTATATATCGAATACATCACTGGCTAGGTACCTAATAAAGATCGAGTACTACAGAAGAATCTAGGCCCCTCGCGGTTCCTGGGGCGCGGGCGGTGGACACCCAAAGAGAAGGAACCATCACAGGATCATATCTCCGGTCATCTGCCCAAAGAACCTGCCAAGTATTAGAGAACCTGACGTCCATAGCAGCCATGTAGCGATGGACGTGCTCGTCCTCCTCCCTGACACGGCGGCTCCCTCTGCACCGAATGTGGCCCACGCGAACGCCACCAAAGGACATCAGGGTCGACGACGGGACCTAAGGCTGGGTTCCTCACCAAGCGGCGCGCCCCTCCAGGTAGCACCTCCCAGTGCCAGCCCGGCGGAGCCCAGTCCCAGACATGGGTCCTCTGAAGCAGGACGTCGTCACGAACGGGTCGACTGCGAGGATTGGGGCCGAACATATTGTCGAGAACAAATACTATATGCCCGTAAAAAGTAACATTTTTTAAATCATTGGATTGTGATAAGTAAAATTATATATATATATATATATATATATATATATATATATATATATATATATACAGACGGTCTATTCTGCTAATATTAGTAGAATAACTATTCTGCACACCACTTCCGCACTGCACGCTGAACACAAGTGCACGTCATTCTTTGAACCAAGTGTGTTGCAGTACTCACACGAGCGAACTTCTCGTCGAAAAATACTGTACGCGTTATTTTTTGGTACTGTTTTCGCTCTAATTTTTTAACCGTTTATCGGAATGAGGCGTGTAATATACCGTTGAAAAGCTATGGATTAGGTGCAACTTCGACATGTTGAACACTTTTCGAGATTCCACATGGTTTAAGAGCAGTTTTGAAAATGGCGCGTCCCATGACGAGTGGCAACGAGCGTTTTTTTGTGATTTCTTCGAAACCGCTTGTCGGAATGAAGCAAATAATACGCCGTTGGATAGATATCGTCAAGGCGCATCTTTTTCATATATAAAGTATTCTCTAATTCGTTACGGTTTAAGAGCAGTTTCAAATTTACTAAATCGCGGAAATCTGTTTTTTTTTTTAAATGAAATTTTCGGTACTGTTTTCGCTCCAGTTTTCTAACCGTTTGTCGAAATGAGGCGTATGATACGCCGTTGGGAATCTACAGTCGAGGCACAACTTTCATATGCTGAAATGTTTTTGAGATTCTTTACGGTTTTTAGTTAATTTTAAAAATCGTGCGGCTGACGGTGAGAGGCAGCGACCATTTTTCGTGAAATTTTTACAAAGCGCTGATCGGAATGATTTAAATCATACACCATTGGGAAGATATCAACGAGGCGCAACTTTTTCATGTAGAACACGCTCTCTAATTACTTACAGTTTAAGAGCAATTTTGAATTTACCGAAACACGGACACTCTGTTTTTCGTGACACCCAAATCGTCATGTATACTGCATCAGACAAAAAACCGCACTTCTTTTAGACTGAAAACCGCACTGCATCAGATGGGCTAGTGGACTGCATGATTTCTTTTTTGTGGGGCGTAAATTTTTAAAGACGAGGAAGAAAAGCGCGCTGCTTTACACTGAAAACCGCACTGCATCAAACGGTCAAGTGAACTTCATGATTTCTTTTGTCGAACGTAATTTTTTCTCAGACTAGTTTTTGTTGTCTTTTTTTTAATTTTTTTATGAACGAGACTGGACCGCAGAGAGGAGGCAAGTGAACCGCGACATATATCAAAGTGAACCTCATTACAATCTTTGTTGTTGCACTAATTTTTTCGCAATTTCATGTTGGGCGCAAGTGAACATTATCACTCTCAACAGAGAACCACATCCGAGGACCAAACGCACTGCAGGTGTTTCACTGATTTTGTGAACCACTAAGTTTTTATAGCTAACCACGTGAGGTAACAACGTGAGTTTTCAAACACACATCCATCTGATTGTTTTACACAGCCACACACAGCAAACCACACAAAACAAAACAAAAGTACTGCACGATTCAACTAACCAAACTGCGCTCACACATTTGGTTTTTGCGCATGTCTATGGCCGCCAATGATGCTCATAGACACACATACTCGGTTCATTGTTTTTATGGTCACACACATACATGCATACACATGAAATTAGGCACTAGCAGCCAGCAGAACTGCATTTGAACAAAAAATGACCTTCAACAGAACATGCATATGCGGCGGCTTCCTGTGCACTCGCTTACTACACGCGCACGCGCAGCAAACTGCAGTGCACCCTGAGCCTGACTATTGGGCGCCACCGATGAACTCTGCACAACTTCGTTGCCAGCGGGACATGGTCCTGGCAGTCCACCCGCCCGCCCGAGGAGGTCCACCACACAACGAACCGAGCGTTGTCCGTCGGTGGACCTTGCGTCATTGGTCGGTGGACTCCTGCAACACAAAAAACCCAGCACGCCACTTGTAGATCGTTGGAGCTACACCTACCAGCTATGTGGTCTGCTCGGTGACGACAAAGGAGCACCGGGGGTAGGCACCCACAGGTTCTTGGTTAAGCTCGGGGGGAAAATGCACATTGGCAAGCCACGAGCTCCACCCGCTGGAGATGTGGGCTGCGGCATACTCCGGCCATGTGCACTGCACCATGGATGATAGTGCAACAGGTGGGGGACTTGCAACAACGGAGGAACCAATAGTCGGTTGCATGCCCGAGATGTGCAGACCACGAGCCACTCGCGCGTGAGCTGCAAATCCTCGTTGAGCATGGGTGTGCAAACCAGCGTCCAAGACTCTTCGTCCTTCTCGGCGGATGCCTGTCGACTTGCAGCACGGCGACCTCACCCCCGATTGGGGACTGTTAGAAAGAAGAAGGGAAGGAATGAGAAGGGTCCTCGCCCGGGGCAAGGCCGGTGACGGGGCGGTTGGGGAGGCCGTCGTCGAGCTCCTTATTGTGGGTGGATGAGGAGAAGGGAGCTGGAGGTCGCCGTCCAAGATGGCCAGATCCAGAGGTGCGGCGTCGCGGCGGCCTGCATCTGGCGGTTGTTTGGATCGGGTGGCCGACGCTGGCTCCGGGGATGGTAGGTGGTCAGGGGACGCGAGGCCCTTTTTGGGTGTCGGGAGGCGCGCCATGTCCGGCAAGGGGAAGGAGGAGAAGGGACGAAGGCTGCAGGCCATGGGGAAGGGAGGTGAAGCACGAGAGGGAGGTGGGGTGGGGTGGGGGTGGGAGGCAAGGGGCGGATCTGGGTGCCTGGGCGCGGTGGCGCGCGGCGCTAGCTCCGGCGACTAGGAGGCGGCGGTGGCGCATAGGAAGGCGTGGTGGGCAGCACCGGCGGAGGTAGGAGGTGGGGGTCAGGAGGGGGGTTGGTGCCATGGGGATTGGGTCGTGCGGGGTGGATGGGGTAGAAGTCAGTGGGGGAAGAAGGTGGGTTCGGGTGGGTCTGGGTTTTTTTAATCCATCTCTGTAGTTTGGTTTCAGTCGATAGATCAGTGCTAAAGTGTTAGCAGAATAAGCGTTTCGGTGTGCAGAATAAGGGTCTTAAGGGGTGTTATTAGAATAGACCCACCCTATATATATATCTCTACTCCTAATGGACGAATTGGTTGAATAGTCCCATCACTTTCAACCGGTTTATTTTCAACCGGTTATTTTTCGTCTGGTTTTTTTGTCCCACCTCCCACCCCCCTTCCATCGGTTTTCCTCTTCTCTCGTCTGGCCGGCAATACCCAACGTATTTATGGTAATCAATCACAATTAATCCACGTATGGCAAGGCTATAAACTCAGAAATCTCATCAATCCAAGTATGGTAAGGCCATGACTCAGAAAATTTCGAATATGGTAATTATATTAATCCACGTATGGCAAGGCTATAAACTCAGAAATCTCATCAATCCAAGTATGGTAAGGCCATGACTCAGAAAATTTCGAATATGGTAATTATATGGTAATAAATTTAAATTATCCTAAAGGCTATCAATCCAGGTATGGTAAGGCCATAACTCAGAAAATTTCGAATACGGTAATTATATGGTAATAAATTTAAATTACCTCAAAGGCTATCTCTACTCGTAATGGAGGAGTCTGCGGTCTTGATGGTCGGTTTCGTACTTTCCTTCCTTAGTCGTCGTCCCTTCCAATTATATCGTCGCACACGAAAAAGGAAACAGATCCCGTTTTCCGATCCTCTCCAAACCAAATCAATGATGGGGCACCCCTCAAAATAAAACCAACGCCCACATCCTTTGGGACTTCCGAGCGAGAGGTCTAACCTCTGCTCGCACGCAGCCCGCCGCCGCGCTCCCGTTGCAGACTGCCGCCGTCCTTTCGATGGCTTGCTGCCGCCGCCACCGCCCCGCTCGCTGCTGGCCACCTTGCTCGGCGCCTCCCAACGCCACCTCCCCTGCCTCCGTAATGGCGAAGGGTCCGGTTCCATGGACGCGGATCTGGTAGAGTGGTAGTGTTGAGAGGAGACCAAAGAAGGAGTAGGCGAATCAAGAAGTGGTAGTTGCATCAAGTCTACTCCAAGTCACAGGTACACTAATTATCTGGATTTTTGTCAATCCTCCTGATCGTGCTTACGCATTGGATGCAACTTTTGCCTGGCCAGGTGAATTGAAACTGATTTGCGACTGGAAGTAGTAAACCAATATAGCTTCATAGTTTTGGCGTACTCAGATGAAGCGACGGGTTCAGCAAACATGCAGTTGCAGAAGTTTCTTGGCTGCTGGTGGTGTGGGGTTAATTAGCGCATGCATTGGCACAGCCATCCAGCTGCAACGGCATGCTTTTTGTTTGGAAAATTTTCTTTGGTCAAATATGAGAATGCTCTTGGTGACCAAAATGCACTACTTCTCAATCTCTAGCTGGTTTACCTGTGTGATGTGTAAGTTTAGCTGACATGATGTTTGTTAAACCCCAGCGGGATTATATGACTGTCATATATATAGATGAACTGTTTGTTAAAACACACGCACAAAAGTGGAGCTTCTTAGAGGAAGTCATTATCTAATATATATATATATATATATATATATATATATATATATATATATATATATATATATAATATTAAAGAAATGTTGCTACATTGCCGTTTCACACACAACCATTAATGCAAAAACAATTTAAAAACCAAGTGCTGAATCAATTTCAAAACCAAGCCATTAATGTAATTAGTTAGTCAGGCAGTTAATTATGCGCAATTAATTAGGTCTATTTAAATAAGTTTTTTTTCGCGCTGAATCAATTCAGAAACCGGATCATTAATTCAACTAAATAATTATACATCCGGTTAATTAGGATTGTGTACAATTAGAAATAGGGATTTTTTTTTGAATTATACAAATAATTAATTAAATAGGCATGCATGCAAATAATTAGGCATGTTATTAATTAATTAGGCAGGCAGTTAATCATGCCGAATCAGTTTGAAAGCGTTTGTGGGCGAGGACGGCCAGTAGCTAGGCTATCGCTGCCATTGGTGACTGCCAACAGGCTCTCAACGACATGGTTGGCCAGCGTTTGCCAACATAGATAACGGCCACCACGCCTCGTGACATGAGCGACCAAGCATTCGTAAAGATGGATGATGACCGTCGTCCATACACTGATGGTTGCCGAAATGTTTGTGGACGAGGATAACAGATGCCATAGAACAAGGTCAAACGGTCGCGGGCTTGAGGACGCCCAAGCACTAACGGTCGAGGGTTCCGACCGCACCCTATTAAATAGTTTAACCCACTCTATTATATCGTAAACAAGAAAATTTCATCCTTACTGCAATGCATGGCGAAGATGAGTTGAATGTCATCTGCTTTTAAAGGAGGTGGCGCCAGTGAGAGAAAAAATGAGAAATGTCTCGCTACGGCGGAAAATCGGTCAAGAATAAGAGGTTTCAACAGAAAAAGGAAAGGTGCGTCATTGGATAGAGTTTTTTTGTTGAACCCGGATGTTACAGATATTGCAAATAGCCCGTAGCAACGCACCGGCGTTCTGCTAGTGTGTGTGTATATATATATATATATATATATATATATATATATATATATATATATATATATATATATATATATATATATATATATATATATATATATATATATATATACACGTAGTAGAATATTATTCTGTTACCCTTTTTGAACTGATGAATTTCACGGGTTGAACTGATGAATTTGAGACGGTTGAACTGATGCTTTCGGCTAACAGAACAATAAATCCCCCCTCCGCCTCCCGCCGACCACCTCGCCCGCAACTTAGCCGCGCCGCCCCACCTCCCCGCACGAAGCTTCCGGCGGAGGCCTCTACCAGTTCCGGCGCTCCGCTGTCGTGCGCCGGCACACAAGGACGTCGCGGTGTCCAAGGCGGCGGGCTGGCGGGTTTGGCTTTTCCCCCGCACGCGCGCGGTGCGTAATCGCTCGCTCCGGCGACCTCCGCCTCGCCTCTTGCTACTTTTCTAGAAGCTTCGACGAGGTTCTACAGCTCCCCCCGCTGAGCTTCTGGTCTCATTCTAGGTCACTGAGAGCAGCTCGCGCCGCGGAGCGCGCTAACTTTTCCGGAATTCCGGGAATCTCACGCACGGGCTAGGCCTGGAGCTCCGTTTTGTTTCCAGGCGATTGGTGGAATTGTTTGGGAAATTCAGTTCCTCTCATGCCCGAATTTTGTTGGTGGAATCGGTTGGCCAGAGGAGCAAGGTAATGCCCCGCCTTCTAGAACCTTCTGGAGCTATCTCGATGTACTGTATGCTCAGCTCCGCATCTATGTGTGTGTGTGTGTATGTGCGCGCCCGTTCAGGTTAGGCCAGTGATGGGAAGAGAGACTGATCGCGATGACGTCCCTGTCGCGGACGCTCTCCCGGGGTGGCCCGATGCAGCCGTCGGGGCCTCACCGGATTCTGAGGGCGCAGACCACCGTCAACCTCGGTGAGCCCATCTTCGACAGTGAGGTGGTGCCGTCGTCGCTCGTGGAGATCGCGCCCATCCTCCGTGTCGCCAACGAGGTCGAGGCGGTCAACCCCTGCGTCACCTACCTCTGTAAGCTACCATTTCTCTCCTCTGCTTTTTTCAGCACTGCTACACGGATACTGTCAGTCAAGACAACACTCTGATAAACTGTACTACCTTCTTCTAGCGTGAAAGTTAGTCTGTGTTACGAATTTCTTTTTCTGTAAAATGAGTGCAGAAACCTAATCATATTTCGTGCCTACTTATGTCATGCCTCAATAGTCAATACTAGTCATGTCCATCAGCTTATTGGCCTACAATTGCTCATTTTTTATATAAAGCTCTACAAATCACACACAACTTTTGGCAAAATTACTGCTAGAAACCCACATTTCTCTTTCCCGAAGCCACACTTCTGAACTTGTGGTACGACACTCTTTGAACTTCTTGAGCGCTGCAGCGTGGGGTTGTTGGGGCTGAACGGCTTGAGCGCTGCAGCCTTGAACGGGCTCTGGTGACCATGGTGAACGGCCTGGGGTGGCGTAGGTGAACGGCCTTTGCACTGAGGCGGCGACATTCCGAGGAAGCCGTGGCTCACTAGCCTGTTCGGGTCATTGAGGATCGATGTTTGAACTCGCATATGTAGAGCATGTATAACGTCCATGTGCAATGATCTGAGCTATTTCACGGCTGGAACAAACAGAATCAATCCTCGCGTACGTAGTCGCTTGTGATTTTTGAAGAAACAGAACCAGTCGAACTTTAGCTTTCATTAGAAGCGAACGTCACCTGTAAGTGAATAGATACAGTTTTCTGCAAATCTGGCCAGACTGCAAATTTGGACACAGGAAGGCTGGGCCAAAGAACTGACTATGTTGCTTTCTTTATTATAGTTTTTCTGGCAGTTTGGGCCTTTTCTAATTAGGAAGCTCAACTCGTACTGTGCATGTTATTTATCCCTTTTTTATATCAAAATAAATTTATCTCTTTTTGTGTTCTTTTTCAAATATAATCTTGCAGCACATTGTGCTAAATAGAAAAAAAAGTGTTATAATTTGTTTCCCTAATTTTTCAACTTTTTTGTGTGGCTGTGGCCGTGGGATAGTTGTGTGAGAGGGCAACATTTTTAATAAACAATAATTTTTTCGTGAAGTTAAATTTTTTAACACCATTTTTTCTGAACCTTAGAACTGTTCCACCTAAAGAGTTCAAACGTTTGCTGGAATTGAGCAAAAATCTTTTTTCAAACTTTTCCAACGCTTCAAATAGAATCTTTTTTTATTTTGAACTTACTGGGATTTTGCATTAAAATCTTTTCAAAACACAGAACTGATCATTTTTTAATTTCAGACTTCTATGTTTCTATTTATTGAAATCGGTTTTTCTTGTTTTTAATTTGAACATATCATTGTTTTTAATTCAAAATGTTTCTTAATTCGAACTGGTCATTGTTTTTTATTTGAACTGATTATTCTCTCTAATTTAAAATGATCATTCATTTTTTAATTCAAACTAATCATGGGTTTTAATTCAAATTGACCATTTGTTTTATTTCAAACTGATCGTTGTTTTTAATTTGTACAGATCAATGTTTTTAATTCAAACCATTTTGTTCATTCTTGTACACACATCAAACTGTCATGTATACCTTCTTTCAAGAAGTAGCAATTATATCATCAGACAGAAAATTTTCCACATATACACCGCACATACCGCACATTTTCATACATGAATGACATAACATGCTCCCTATTGTTCAGATTGATGCGGAATTTGATGCACCATAGTGTACATGATGCACCTTCCCTACTGTTCAGATTAGGTAGATCGTTCGGATCCATAACACGCTCATCCACGCAGCGCACGGAGGCAGACACATTGGTCACCTGGAAGGCAGAGCAGGAGCAGCTGCGCAAGGCGGAGCTCGGGAGGACGCCGCGCCCAGCGGACCGTGGGACGGCGTGCCTTGGGGGGCGGTGGGGTGGCGCGTCGCGGGTGCCGGCAAGTGCGGCTGCAAGTGGCTTCTAAGGTCTGACCACCTGCAATAATTAATAATGTATTAATCCTGCACTCATGTATCCAAAGTGATTTTCTCACAAATTACTGGAGTTCGGCTGCTCCCTTACATAGCAAGACTGCTACTACTACTACAGATTAAATGTTGTATACATGTAGCCTATACTAACATAGAAGAGATTAAACATTGTCAATTTGTTGTAATTTTTTTTTGTTCTATGTACTGACATAGCAGTAATATAAGGCAAGACATTTGAAGGACTGCTCACACTAAAATAAGAAATTGTACTGAACTTAAAATAAGATTTGCACTGAACTAAAACTAGAATTTGAACTGAACTAAAATAGATCTTTGTTTAGGCATTTAAGCAAACACCTGACGGCAAAAAAAAGTGACTTACATTTAGAAATAAAGACGATGGTATAGAAAAAATTCATTCAAGAATGAGAAGTGCGACTCCGACATTTTAGCAACAAACAAATGACTAGGGTAGCAAATGTTCAAACTGAAACAATTGAACTTGCAGCACATGTGGACAGTACGGACTAGAACATTGTGTTTTGTGCACCCGCTCGAACTGAAACAATTGAACTTGCAGCACATCTGAATGTGGACACGGAGGCAGTGATCCTGTGGGTGACAACAAAACCTCAGCGTCACCACAACAATTCAGAGATGAGGCAGCATCATGAATTAATAGAGCTAGAGAGATTTGAGAGGAGCAGCAACATCATGCAAGAGAGAGAGAAAGCAGAGGAGAGCAGCAACCGTGCACATGATGGAGGAGTACAGGAGCCGTGAGCTGCACTGGCAACCGGAGGCGGAGGCCTACTAGGGGCACTGGCAACATGCGCATGTTGGACCTTTTATATTCTTCTTTCATATTTGAACCACTGCTTTTTGCACAGTAAACTTATATATTGCTAAATAAACAAGAACTTGATGCGGTTTATTTGTTGAACTTGCCTGGATTTAATACTTGAACTCCAGTCCCCAATTCAAGAATCATGCCAACAATCTGTAAACATAGAAGATGCAGAGTTTAGAAACAAAAAGGTTAAAACAAAAGTTGAAACAGCGGACAAACTCTGAAGTAAATAGCACAAAAATGTTTTGAAACTCTTTTCCTGAACATATGAGGTTTATGTCTTTAAACATACAAATTTTTCAAAACATGTACTTCACTTTTTTTTCCTTGTGTGTGTGCTCGACTTGGCCGGTTGCGCAGTGCTAGTAAAAATGGGCGACCACGCAGGAGCTTCTTTGTACTGAAGCTTCTCTGTATTGAAGCTTTTCAAGAAATCATATCAATGGGTTATTAAACACATGCAGGAACGTCGAAAGAGGAACACTAGAAAAAGAGGATGCCGCTATACAGGAGCTATAGTGGACAGACCAACAACATAAATTCTCAAGCAAAGCTCACAATCTCCATGGAAGATGCCTATGATTTCACCATGGAAGGGCCTCCCACTCCCCTACTCTATCTGCTCCGACTCCCTGCATACACACACGGAGCAGAGAGAGGATGAGAGGGAGATGACAGAGGCGGATCGAGGACGGAGCACCGGGTGGCCTGCACACACCTCTTCTCGTGACCGGCTGGGGAGCGTGCTGTTGTACTGACGAGGCAAAGGTTCAGATATATCACCTAAATAAGTTCAAAGATTTTTACAAAAACAAGCAGGCAACAAAGAGAAAAGTCATGTATGGCTATCAGACACAACTTCTATATGTAGGACTAGTAAGGGTCTCAGGAATCGACTACATTATTTCAGTCAACTCGATCTTCATCAGTACTAGAATGACTGGACAAGAAGTTTAGATTTGTAGCAGCACACGCACCAAAATTACAGAATTTTCTTCAACTTTTTTAGGTGATTGCATCAGTACTAGTATGATTGGAAAAATATTTCAGATTTGTAGAAACACACACACAAAACTTACAGAATTTAATGGAAATGCACGAGTTTTGATTTATCAGTACATTTTTTAATGGAAATGCATGAGTTAACTTCTTCTAGGCACTATCTGGACATGGTGAAGACTAGCTAATGTAAGGATAGGCAGAGAACACTTAGTATTGAGCTCTTTTCCAAGTATGTATTGAACTGATATTTTTTTGTCAATGAACTGTTGTATTATAGGTACTAGAGCTACCAACATCTTTATATATATCATGATAAAAAGCAAACGAACATGCATCATCTCCACCAGACCATTCTCTCATCATCTTCAGAACATACATACTAGAGAAAATTGAACTGACAATAGAAGAAATTTATACTTTTTTGGGACTGATATCATGTAATGCCACATCCAGAAAGCATGCCAAGCAAAATGTATATTTTTTTAGTTGAAGAACTAGTAGTCTTGCAGCACAAGAGGCACAGCATGGTGCTATTAACTAACTTACAGTGATTCTTTCTGCTTTGTAGTAGTACCTGAGGTTACAAGTGTCAGAAATTTACCATTTGGCGGCTTTCACGCCACTAGCAGCGCCGGAGGTGACCTCATGTCTCCTGCTGTCGACGGGGAACAGGAGCTGGATCCACGGGGAAGAAGGTGGCAGGAGCGCCTTGTCCGTCCGATCTCTCATAGGAGGGCAGTGCTCGACGTCGAGGTGCAGGGCGGCCAAGGAGACGGTCACACGATGAGGAGGAGCGGGATGGGGCAGAGGTGGTTGTTGTCGACGCTCCGCCCTCAACCGGCGACCGCCCCTACAGCGCGTCGTGGGAGATGGGAGGAGAAGCCATGGCGCGTCGCCGGAGGTGGAGGCTCTACGTTTATGTTAATAGTACCATAATATCATCGCACAGTAGTGGTTGTCAACTGAATCTTGCAAGTCCAAACAAACCCATAGTTGAACTTGAAGCCTGACGAAAAAGAATAAACTCACACTGAAAAATGGATGAATTTAATCTAGAACACCTTTCTCCTTTAGACGGTTGATTAATGCCACACACATGGACAAGACAGTGTGCCAAGAAATCAAACTGCACAAGCCAGAACACACAAATTAACACCATGATAGCTGCTCTTGTCCACGGAATGGACGGAAGCACAAGACGATAAAATACAATAAGAATTGGCTTGAACTTAAACCAAAATGATAATTGAACTGAACTAAAATTAGATACTGGACTGAATTAAAATAAGAAACATATAGCGAAATTAAATTCTATAAACACAAGCATTTTCAGCAATCAAATTTTCCTCTTGAATATGTAGAGGGACACACCTTGTTTTTTCTATCAGATTCCTACATCCAGGCAAAGAAGTGGGTATAGGACAAGGTACATCGGCCCAAGTTTTTGTACTTCTCGTTGCATTGCTTTAGTTTGGTTCCAAGAAAACTATGCTTAAGTTTCGGTTGCAGACCTAGTCGTCACGGCGTGCGGGGACCATGGAGGAGGAGGATCTGGAGCAGAAGCTCTCACACGATGAAGTTGTGGATGGCGCCGAGCACGTCAATGGACGCATGTTCGGTGAAGTTGTAAAATATCTGCAGAACTGAAGGATATGCTTTTTGTATTATCTCTGATCACAATGAACAAAGTATTTAGAACTGATGCATATATAATACTCGATCAATACTAAAATGGACAATATTTGTTAAGTTTCTATGTATGAACCTACCAACTTTCTAAACATGAACTTCTCACTAGGGTTATTCTTCGGTATTGAAAAATGTTCAGGCAGAGCACAAATATCAGTAATAGTTATATCGAGAGGGTTTACTTCAACCCCTACATTTTCAATCAGTAATAGTTATATCAGTAACTCGTTATTCATCAGTGCTAGTACACCTGGACAAGAAGTGCAAATTTGTAGCAGCACACAGATTGAACTTACATAAATTTTCTTTGAACTGTTTTTTAGGTTATATAACTAAAACTTACATAATTTTGAAACATGTACTGATGATATTTTTGACTACATTATTTCAGTCAACTCGATCTTCATCAGTACTAGAATGACTGGACAAGAAGTTTAGAATCAGCATGTGTACCTGTGACTAAGAATAGAAGTCAAAAAGATTTTTTTTTTGGAGTTAGAATAAGATGTCGGAGATCAGGTGGACGGGCTACACCTCCTCCTCTGGACTGATTGCTCCGGCCAAGTGGAGCTGATGGAAGCGGTGATCACGAGCAGCGCTAGGTTTGGCCGTTGAAGGGAATCTATCAACGAGCATGCATCATAAAAGCAAATGTTCAAAGCAAAATGAGATGGCTTTCTCACTGTGTGGGTGCTCAATGGGTGCAGCGCTTGGAGGCGGAGGTCATGAGCGGCGCTAGGATTTGGCCGTTGGTCCTATTTTTTATACTCGCAACGGAGATACTGAATCTGAAACAAAGGGGCTAACCTTAATAACAACTAGTCTCAACTCTGACCTTTTCTACAGCGTTTTGTTGAACTGATAATGACTGGGAGCAGGACATGATCGGGGGGTTCAGAGGAAGTTGAGCAGCATCGGATCACATGTTACATTCAGAGAGCTACACCCATCCATCCATCTATCCATTGAACAGAATATGCACAAGAAATCCGCCAACTCCATCTCTGATCTAATAACAAATCAAGAGAAGAGTAGAATCGAAAAAGTGAACTAATGCCTGTTTACTGCCATTTTTTCAGATAAAGTACTTCTCCCTCCACTAGCACGAACGGAGGCTACATGAGAGATCCATAGGAGGCGACCTTGTCGCTGGGGATGGGATAGATGCGGGGCATGCCAACAGCAGCGAGATAGAACGGCCGGGGATTGTGGCATTGAACTTCCTGCACGCGGCAGTGGCGCATCGATACAGTGCGGGCGGCCATCCTGGCGCAAAGAGCTGCAGGGGGTGGAAGCACGGGGTAGCCGCCGGCGTTGTTGGGGAGGAAGGCGGCAAGCGGCGGCGTGGGGAAGGGAGGTGGCGGCCCGCGGCATGGAGGCGGAGGCGGCGGCCGGAGGAGTGGGGGCGGAGGCGGCGGCCGGCGGCGTGGGGGTGGAGGCGGCGGCCCGCGGCGTGGGGGTGGAGGCGGCGCCCGGCAGCATGGGGGGCGGAGGCGGCGGCCCGCGGCATGGGGGCGGAGGCGGCGGCCAGAGGAGTGGGGACGGAGGCCGCGACCCGCGGCGTGGGGTGGAGGCGGCGCCCGACGGCGTGGGAGACGGAGGCGGCGGCGGTGGAGTGGTGAGTTGCGAGGGACTGCAGGAGTGATGCGAGGGTTGCGGGCCTTTTTCTTTCTTTCTTTTTCGGTGCATAGTGTTTGGGCATTGCAAAAACGGATTGGGCCCTATATAGAGCAGGGAGTAACAGAATAATATTCTGTTATGGGTAACAGAATAGTCCAGCCCTATATATATATGCAAATTTTAACAATTTGACATTAATTTAATTCAGATAATTAACTAAAACTAATTCTAAAATTTCTAACATTTCTGATTATATAACTAACATTTCTATAACATTTCTAATATTTATAACATCTATAACATTTCTATATAACTAACATTTGTATAACTAAAAAACAGAGAAAAAAAATTATAACATTTCTATATAACTAACATTTCTAATAATATTTCTATAACTACAAAACAGAATAATTTCTAACATTTCTATAACTAAAAACAGAAAAAATTCTATAATTAAAATTCTATAATGTGTGTGTGTGTAGTGTGTGTGGGGGGGGGACATGGCGGCCGGGGTGAGCTCACCGGCGAGGCGATGACGAGGCGGCGACGACGGGGCGACGGGACAGGGCGGCGACGACGGGGTGACGGGACGGGGTGGCGACGACGGGGTGGGCCGGCGATGACGGGGCGGGGCGCGGCGACGGGGATGACGGGGACGGGGACGGCCGGGGCGGCGATGGCGTCGATTGGGGCAGGCGGCACGTGTCGTCGACGGTGAGAAAAAACAGAGAGGGAAACTGAATTTTTAGCAAGTGTTGTATATATAGGATGGACATTTAGTACCAGTTGGAGCCACCAACCAGTACTAAAGGTCTATTTTGGCCAGGCCAAGCGGCGGAAAGCGCCCCCCTTTAGTACCGGATCGTAGCACCAACCGGTACTAAAGACCCCCTCTTTAGTACCGGTTGGAGCCACGACACAGTACTAAAGAGGGTGCGCTTGCTCTAGGCGTTGCTTAAGTTTAGTCGCACCTCGCTAGCCGAGGGGCTACCGCACTGGTTTCTAAGCCCCAGTGTGGTAGCTCTCTCGAGCTCCTCTCCTAAGCAGGACTACTGGGCCTACCTGTTTTGTGCTACCTTGTGGGCCTACTGGGCCTTTGCGGGCCTGCATCCTGGCCCAACAAAAGGTTGGGTTTCTATTCGTATGCAGGCCGCTTTGGCCCAGTAGGCGGGCTTTTTTATTTTCTTATTTTTTTTGCTTTATTTATTTTTGTTTTATTTATTTTTGAGTTGTTTTTTGCTGTATTAGAGTTTCTTTGTGAATATTTTTGCTTTAGGTACAAAAAATTACAAAGTTTCTGTTAGTGCCGATAGTTTTCAAATTTGAATAGTTTAAATTTTGAATTATTTAAAATTTGTGTGAATCGCTAGTTTGTGAATAACTTAACTAGTGTGTTTTATCATTATATTCAATTTAGTAATGCTTAGGTTATTTAAAAAATGAAATACCTTTGTAACAGATAAGTTTTCGTCCGAAACCCTGATACTTCGAAAGAGATTGTCCATTTTGTACACAAAGTGTATCTAGTTTTTGCCGTAACCCTCTCTACTTTTTTGCACATTCTCTGTGGGAGAATTTATGATACCATGCCAACTTTCAACCTTTTTCGAGTTCATTTGAAATGCTTTTCAATTTCAGGGTCATTTAGCTGAAAAAATCAGTAAATGCATGAAAGAATTTGTTTGCACATAAAATTTCTTCGCGTTTCAAATGCCAAAACACATAACTACCCTAACTATTACAGAGATTCCCTCCTGGGTGTGAAACACAGAAGAAAGTGATGATAGTGAAGCCAATCACATCCCAGATCTTTGGGTGTGAAACTTTTTCTTCGTGTGTGTCCCTTTGCGCCGTAGCCATGGAAAATCTTCATCATTTAACTGGATGCTCGGGTCAATATTCACTGTGAATGGAGCAATTTCATCAAACTTTTCATAATCTTCTGACATGCCTGTCTTGTCATCCACTCCCATGATGTTTCTTTTCCCTGAAAAAACTATGTGGCGCTTTGGCTCGTCGTATGATCCATTCACTTCCTTATCTTTTCTTTTTCTCGGCCTGGTAGACATGTCTTTCACATAAAAAACCTGCGCCACATCATTGGCTAGGACGAATGGTTCGTCTGCATACGCAAGATTGTTGAGATCCACTGTTGTCATTCCGTACTGCGGGTCTTCCATTACCCCGCCTCATGTCATATTGACCCATTTGCACCGAAACAAAGGGACCTTCAAACCACCTCCATAGTTAAGTTCCCATATGTCCTTTATGTAACCATAATATGTTTCCTTTCCCATGTTGGTTGTTGCATCAAAGCGGACACCACTTTTTTGGTTGGTGCCCTTCTTATCTTGGGCGATCGTGTAAAATGTATTCCCATTTATCTGGTACCCTTTGAAAGTCATTATATTCGAAGATGGTAACTCGGACAGCGAGTACAGGTCATTTTGAATATCGCCATCATTCATGGCACGTTTCTGCAACCAACCGGCGAAAGTCCTCGTTTGTTCACGTGTAATCCAGTCGTCATACTTCTCCGGGTGAGTGAAGTGTAGAAAATTCTTGTGTTCCTCCATATACGGAGCCACCAAGGCAGAATTCTGTAGAACTATGTAGTGTGCTTCAGTGAGAGAATGCCAGTCCATACATATTATTTAATGCCCTCCTAGTGTGCCTTTTCCATCCAGTATGCCCTTATGCCGTGATTCAGGAACACCAATCGGCTTAAGGTCAGGAATAAAGTCAATACAAAACTCAATGACCTCCTCATTTTCATGGCCCTTCGAGATGCTTCCTTCTGGCCTAGCACGGTTATGAACATATTTCTTCAAGACTCTCGTGAACCTCTTAAAGGGAACATATTGTGTAGAAATACAAGACCCAAAACGTTAATCTCTTCACAAAGGTGAACTAGGACGTGCGTCATGATGTTGAAGAAGGATGGTGGGAAAACCAACTCGAAACTGACAAGACATTGCACCAAATCATTTTGTAACCTTGGTATGATTTCTGGATCGATTACCTTCTGAGAGATTGCATTGAGGAATGCACATAGCTTCACAATGGCTAATCGAACGTTTTCCGGTAGAAGCCCCCTCAATGCAACCAGAAGGAGTTGCGTCATAATCACATGGCAGTCATGAGACTTTAGGTTCTGGAACTTTTTCTCTGTCATATTTATTATTCCCTTTATATTCGACGAGAAGCCAGACGGTACCTTCATGCTGAGTAGGCATTCAAAGAAGATTTCCTTCTCTTCTTTGGTAAGAGCGTAGCTGGCCTGACCCTGATGTATGCCGTCTTTTCCGTGCATACGTTGCTGGTCCTCCCGTGCCTCTAGTGTATCTTTTGTCTTCCCATACACGCCCAAAAAGCCAAGCAGGGTCACGCAAAGATTCTTCGTCATGTGCATCAAGTCGATTGCGGAGCGGACATCTAGGTCTTTTCAATATGGCAGGTCCCAAAATATAGATTTCTTCTTCCAGGTTGTCCGTCGGGACTCTTTCCAAAGATTACCTTCAAATCCTTGACCATATCATGTACATCAGCACCAGTACGGTGGTGAGGCTTTGTCCGATGATCCACCTCACCTTTGAAATGTTTGCCTTTCTTTCTTACGGGATGCCTGCTCGGAAGAAATCGATGATGTCCCAGGTACACATTCTTCCTACAACTATCCAAATATATACTGTTGGTATCATCCAAACAGTGTGTGCATCCGCGGTATCCCTTGTTTGTCTATCCTGAAAGGTTACTGAGAGCAGGCCAATCATTGATGGTCATGAACAACAACGTCTTTAGGTCAAATTCTTCCTGTCCGTGCTCATCCCACGCACGTACACCTGTTCCATTCCACAGCTGTAATAGTTCTTCAACTAATGGCCTTAGGTACACATCAATGTCATTGTCGGGTTGCTTAGGGCCTTGGATGAGCACTGGCATCATAATGAACTTCCGCTTCATGCACAACCAAGGAGGAAGGTTATACAAACATAGAGTCACAGGCCAGGTGCTATGGTTGCTGCTCTGCTCCCGAAAAGGATTAATGCCATCTGTGCTTAGACCAAACCATACGTTCCTTGGGCCACCTGCAAACTCTTCCCAGTACTTTCTCTCGATTTTTCTCCACTGCGAACCGTCAGTGGGTACTCTCAACTTTTCGTCTTTCTTACGGTCTTCTCTGTGCCACCGCATCGCCTTCGCATGCTCTTTGTTTTGGAACAAACGTTTCAACCATGGTATTATCACCTTGGCAGGAATCATCTTCCTGGGGCACTCACCCTCGACATCACCAGGGTCATCGCGACTGATCTTATAACGCAATGCACCGCATACTGGGCAAGCGTTCAAATCCTCGTACTCACCGCGGTAGAGGATGCAGTCATTAGGGCATGCATGTATCTTTTGCACCTCTAACCCTAGAGGGCTGACAGCCTTCTTTGCTTCATACGTACTCTCGGGCAATTTGTTGTCCTTTGGAAGCATATTCTTTATCATTACCAGCAACTTTCCAAATCCCTTGTCAGATACACCATTCTCTGCCTTCCATTGCAGCAATTCCAGTGTGGTGCCCAACTTTTTTTTGTCAGCTTCGCAATTCGGGTACAACAATTTCTTGTGATCCTCTAACATGCGCTGCAACTTCTTCTTCTCCAAATCACTTGCGCAGTTTCTCTTTGCATCGGCAATGGCACGACCTAGATCATCAGTGGGCTCATCTGATGCCTCTTCTTCAGCTTCTTCCCGCATTACCGGCTCAGCTTCTTCCCCCATTGTTGTATCATCGTATTCAGGGAACCCATGGCCAGGATAGCCGTCGTCGTCCTCTTCTTCTTCATTGTCTTCCATCATAACCCCTATTTCTCCGTGCTTGGTCCAAACATTATAGTGGGGCATGAAACCGGACTCAAATAGGTGGACGTGAATGGTTCTTGACGTAGAGTAATTGTGACCATTCTTACAGCCAGCACATGGACAAGGCATAAAACCATACGCCCGCTTGTTTGCCTCAGCGGCAAGCAGAAAAGTATGCACGCCATTAATGAACTCGGGAGAGCATCGGTCATCATACATCCATTGTCGGCTCATCTTCATTACACAACACCGAATAGACCAAATTAATACAAGTTCATACATAAAGTTCATACATAAAGTTCATATACAACACTTAATTAAATGCAACATACAAAATAACTCTCTAGCTAAAGAATTTAAATGCAACAACAAATGCGATCAAGATCACAACTAAGGTAACAATTGATCCAACAGCATAATGATACCAAGCCACACTATCAATGGCATATTTTCTAATCTTTCAAATCTTCAACCTCATTTTCTCCATCTTAATCTTGTGATCATCGACGACATCGGCAACATGCAACTCCAATTCCATCTTCTCCCCCTCAATTCTTTTTAATTTTTCTTTCAAATACTCGTTTTCTCTTTCAACTAAATTTAACCTCTCGACAATAGGGTCGGTTGGAATTTCCGGTTCACATACCTCCTAGATAAAAATATCTATGTCAACTTGATGGGCATAATTTGTCATGAACACGAAATGCAACAACTAGTTTTAAAAGAGAATATACCACATCCGAATCATAACAAGGACGAGGGCTGACGGGGACGGATATCAAAACCATGGCACTATGTATAACAAACAACATACGGGTAAGATAATTATATGAGTAAATGTATATCCAAATCACACAAATATCAATTTGGTAATGTAAAACATTCATGAACAAGAGCCTCACCATAAGGTGGTAGCGGCGACGGGACGGTGCGGGCGATCGACGGTAGTTACGACGGAGATTTAGAAGGCACTAAGTAAACCACACCTACATATGCAAACTAAGTGTTATTTTTGACCTCAAATTGCATATAAATCAAATGCTAGCACATATAATTCCTCCCAAATTACTAAACTCACAAATTAATCACTATACAAAGCATTGCAAGAGCTAATCTAGCAATGAGAGATGAAAGGACAAAGTTGCTAACCTTTGTGATCATTTGAATGGATGGGGGCCTTCAAATCTTGACAAATTTTGGGCAAAATTTATGATGAGCTCGAGGAAGAGAGGAGAAGAACAGAGGAAGTGAGGGGAAAGGGGAAGAATAGAGCGAGCTCGGGTGGATAAAGAGTTTAAGTACGACCTTTAGTACCGGTTCGTGCCATGAACCGGTACTAAAGGTGCTGGAGGGGCCCCAGCCTGACAACATCCTGCCACCACTCTCTTTAGTACCGGTTCGTGGCACGAACCGGTGCTAAAGGTTCGCCATGAACCGGTACTAATGAGAGCGGACGGCTAGCCGTTGGAACCGGCACTAATGGACACATTAGTGCCGGCTCAAAATCAAACCGGCACTAATGTGTCTCAGATTTGCCCCTTTTTCTACTAGTGCTTCCTTAAAAACCTCATAGTAGATTGTAAGATTTGAAGTGTATAACTCATCGACACCAGGGAGGCTGAATGGTGGGGCTAGAGCCAAATGCCAACGTTTGTGCTTGTTGATGTTACAAGAGGAGAAAGGTCGGGAAATAAATGTGCTAATGCCATAAATGCTAAGATTTCGAATAAGGGGTCTTTGAACCTTGATGCAATCCATAGATTCACTAGTAGTGAAACCTTTCTCAAGCAGATGGATGGGTGCATGGAAAGTTAATTTAACTTACATGGACATGGCAGAGTTATGGGGGTGTATACCAATAGTTTTATATAAAGGATCAGTGATGGATTAATAATAGTGGACATTAATTGGATACACCACACTGACCATTTACTGGTAATCCGGACCATATAACAGTTACAAAATATTGATAGCCGAGTAATTTCCTCTCAAAAGAGTACACGACTCACAACATGAATCTTGAGTTAGTGAGAAGCCTTGGCCAAAAATAGAAAGACTTGTAGATTATATCGATCTAATATATCATAAGTACCTTATTATTATGGACAATGATGTCTTTCCATTAACATGAACTTCTCAAATCAAATGATACAATTGAACAAGCAACACAAGGAGATTGAAGCAAACATAGATCAAAAGGTTATACATTATTATTTCCTCCATCACTTAAGCAAGATGAATGGTGCTAGACCATGTCATGCATCTTCTTGTTGATGACATCCTGAATGATAGGACTGAGGGCCTCCATCCTTATTGGTTTGGGCACAAATAAATCAGCACCTGCACTCATGAACGCCTCCATGGCATGATTATCGGCAGAAACCCCAACAATCTTCACATCAGTTTCCCCCATAGCACGGATCTTCACAATTGCCTGTCGAGCAATATAAAAATTATATTGTCTTTTTTGTAAATAAATGGATTATATTTATATAAATACATGCCAAATACTTGATGATATAGAATTAATTACCTCTGGACCAGTCATGACGGGCATATCCTTATCGAACAAAACAATGTCAAACTTTTTTCCCTCAAGGAACAAATCAACAGCTTCCTTCCCATTCATGGCTAGAGTAACCTCACAGTGAAGTCTGAGCAGAAACGTTGAGAGGACCAACCTACAAACTTGAATGTCCTCTACAAGTAGTGCCTTGATAGAGGTGGATCCTTTGGCCTTGAGCTCCATGATCACCTAAACAAATAACAAACACATGAATATATTTTATTCTTGATCCACGCATGCCAAATTAGTACTTCAAGCATATTGTTTTTCTTGAAAATAATCAACTAACAAAATCTTAATATATTACTAAACTCATAGTTTAACTAATCGAGGACATCGCATAACACAATGAAACAAAATTGTGTATTTCAAATGAAAACAATGATAGAGAACGGTCGATTGTGCTATGCATGTAAAGTTTCCCATGATCATTCCTTTTTATACGATATGTAGGACTAAAAGAATCAAAGCCCCTAGATAACATCAACATGGAAAATAAACAATGAACATGCCAACAATTATACATAAATGCATATAGATGGGTGCTAACAACAACAACGAAGATATTGATTAAAAGATCAAACTAAAATGCATACTTCCACCCTATACTGGTATAGATCCACCTCTAACATTCTCCTGTATGTAAAGCGTGGACACTAAAATCACAAGAAGCCTGATGATAAGACAAGACAGGAAAACAAATAATGGAACATGTACCTCAAGGTTAGAGCCAGATAGTGCTGGAGGAGATTGGGGGTCTTCCTGCTATTCCCGCTAGATAGTCTGGTGGTTGGGTGCTGGTATGCCTGGTATGACGAGGTATTTATAGCTGGGAAAAGGTAGGTGTGGACAATGGACAACCTATCTCCACCGCCTTCACACACGCAGGAAATCTGCGCCGATCTTCGCCCAAGTATAAATGGGGAAATCAATATTAGTCGCGAATATTTGGTTATTAGTGAGTCATATCCACACATAAATATTCTCGACTAATGTTTATATGCAACTTAATGCTTCATATCTAAGGTCATGTATTAAACTATATCTCCTCTGGTTATTAGAACTTGTATGAGTTATAGTTCCAAATTTTGAATGTTGGCCAATATACCACTACAAGGAAATACCTTATAGGTAGATACTTAGCAGTAGCGCTGGGTAAGTGACCCACACTGTCATTAAGTAGTAGTAGCGTGGGTCAAAACACCACGCTATAGGTCTAGTAGTAGCACGGGTGTATACACCCAACGCTGTTGCTAAGTGGGCCCCACAGTACCCCCGGGTCGAGCCATAGTGGCAGTGTTGGGTATAAGACCCGCATTACAACTAGGGCTTATACCAAGCGCTTCCACTACTAGTACACAGGGCTAGCTGGTCGGCCCCATTTAGCAGCAGCGCTGGTGCATGATAGAGCGCTACACGTAATGGGCATAGCAATAGCGCGGGTCTTCTTCCCCAATCTACTGCTGTGGCAACCTTATCCCTCCTCCAACAACGACCCTCTCACTCATTCATGCTTCTTTCTCCTCCCGTTGTCGTCGCCGCCCTTCTCCTTCCTCGGTAAGCAGCCTCCCTCCTCCACCTGTCGCTCACATCCCTCCTCCTTAAAGTTGCTCTCCTCCCTCCTCCTCCTCTCTCCTCCCTCCTCCGGCCGCCATCCTCCCTCCTCCTCCTCTATCCCCTCCCTCCTCCTTCCTCCCTCCTTCATCCTCCTTCATCCCACCTCCCTCCTCCCTCCTCCCTCCTCCATCCTCCCCCTCCTTCGGCAGCCATCCTCTTCCTCCTCTCTCCTCCCTCCTCCCTCCTCCTCTCTCCTCTATGTTTCCAGTAAAAAATAGAAAAATATAGAAATTTTAGTAATATAATAGAAAATTTTAGGTATAAAATAGGTTTTTTTAATATAGAAATGTTTTGGGTAAAGAAACAGTAAAATATAAAAACTAGTAATGGAATAGAATATAAAAAGTAGTAATAGAATAGAAAATTTTCAGTAAAAATAGTAATAGAATAGAAAATTTTAGGTGTCGAATAGGTTTTTTGAATGTAGAAATTTTTAGGTGTCAAATAAAATATAAAAATGTTGTTGCCACTTATATTGTGAATTTCGTTATCATTTCTTCATCAAAGAATGTTATATGAGATTTGATGATGTAAATTTTTCACTCGATGGAATATGCAGGCTTTCTCGTGTCGCGTCCCCCTTTCCCATTTGGTCCCGCCCCGTCCACCATGAGCACCTCCTCACCTCTCTATTTAGTTTTAGGTTTAGTTTTTTATAATATATATGTAAATGGATGTATGTTCGTTAGATGGATGGATGCATGGATGCATTTTGCAGGGAACAAATCCGAGTGCCTATGTTTTATCGGAATGTTGATTCATTTCCATTCCCGCAAATTTCAGGCACTCGATATGTCATGTTCTTAGCAAAGGTCATGCGAAATTTTCCTTGAATTTTGGCATGACTTGTTGAAAGGATTGAGATGGACCCCTAGAGGGGGGGGTGAATAGATACAATTACAAATTTTAATTATCACTTAGCAATTTTAGGCAATAATGCGGAATATGAAGGTAAGCCTAAAAATTGCAAAGATTATGCAATGAGCTAAGCAAGGTGACTAAGTCATACAAGAATATGACTAGGCAAGCACAATATGGAACAAGTAAAGATAAAGAGACAAGTAACCACAAGTAAGGAGCTAGGGTTAGGAATAACCGCAACTCCGAGAGACAAGGATGTATGCTGATGTTCACTTCCTTGGAGGGAAGCTACGTCACCGTTTAGAGAGGTGGATGTTACCACGAAGGCACACCAACGCCACGAAGGTTCGTCTTATTCTCTCTTTGAGATATCACCACGAAGGCGATTCTCAACCACTAGTGGTAGACCTTGGGGTGGTCTGCAAACCCTCACAAACTTTCCGGGGGTAATCACAATGGTTTGATTCCTCACCGAAAGACTCCTACCACCTAGGAGTGTCCAACCTCCAAGAGTAACAAGATTAATGGAACTGCTCAAGACTTGCTCAAATCATGAATTCCTTTGGTTGAAAGGAGGAGAGAGGGACGACACTCAAGAATCCTCACAAATGCTCTTGGGATCTAGGATTTGGTGAAAGCAAGAGAGAGTAAGAGGGAAAGGTGTTCTTGGAATCTTTGCACTGTGTTGGACAAATATCACACGAGGTGGAAGAAGGATATTTATAGTCATAGTGTAAGAGTGGCCGTTGGAGGGCACTTAAGCTGCGCAGACGTCGGACGCCCGACAGGTACCGGACATCTAGTCAGAAAAGACGGATCGGACGTCCGACAAGCATCGGTTGTCTAGCCATCAGAGAATGGAGTTGTCCAGCGCAGTATTAGAGAGGATAAAAGCACAGGGAGAAGCACTACAAAAAAAGACACATCCATGACATTTTGGGCCGAACGAAAAAAAAATGTCATACATATGACACTTCTATGACGATAATTGTGATAAAACCCGGTATCATCATAGATGTGGTGGGCTCCTACTTCTATGAAAAAATCAAGACAGAAAATGAGCTTTTCGTCCTGAGCGGGCCGGAGACGCAGCTGCATGACATTCTTTGGGCCGTCCATGACGGAAAAAACCATGGTAGAAGTGAGTGGGAGGAAAATTTTGGGGAGTTGCCGGTTACGGTGGGAGGTCGGGGGCGTAGTGATGCGCATTTCTCTCGTACGTACGCGCGTGTTTGCGAGGCGTTGGCTCTAACTGAAGCCGAGCAAGGCGTTGGGCTCTAACTGAACCCGAGCGATTGCACTGCAGGCTACGCGTTACTGAACCCGAGGGATCGATCGATGGCTGTTAACTGAACCCGATGGAGCGATTCCTTCGCTACTGCTGCTAACTGAAGCCGATCGATTGGATGAACAATGAGTGTTGCGGGGGGTTTGGATGAACAGTGAACGGTGGCGTTGCCTCTGGATGAACAGGAACCCGTGGTGTGGAGGGCTGGATGAACAGTAGACGGTGGAGGGGTGGACGTGGAGGGGTGGTTGAACAGGACCCCGTTGTGTGGAGGGCTGGATGAACAGTAGACGATGGAGGGGTGCCCGTGGAGGGGTGGTTGAACAGTAGCCGGTGGAGTAGCGCGCGGTGGAGGCTGGATGAACAGGAGCCCGTGGAGGCTGGAGGAGGTCGACGGTGGAGATGAACAGTATCCCGTGGAGTCCCGTTTTGCGGTACGCCACACCCCTCCCCCCCCTCCGTTTCGACCGTAGCGCTCCAAAACAAGTCCGTTTCGTCCGTTTTGCGGTACGCCACACCCCTCCCGATCAACAGGACCCCCGTCCGTTTTGTTCCCGTTCCACACTAGCAAGCACCCTATCCAACTTCTCATATGTTGGAGTGGGCAATGTATTGGCCCAAGTATACTGTCTACCTGTGAGCTCAATTTCTCTCAAACTAAGACTCTCGATAATCATGTTAAACATCATAGACCAACGTCCATCAAAGTTGTCATTGTTCTTTTCATCTCTCCTCAGAATTATATTAAAATCTCCTCCAACTAGGATTGGAAGAGTCTCGTCCCCACAGATCCGCACCAAGTCGGCTAAAAAGTATGGTTTGAGTTCGGGTTGTGCTGCCCCATATACAGCTATGAGAGACCATCGGAAACCATCCAATTTTGATCTCACCCGAAACTTGACCGCAAAGTCACCCCGAAACACATTAATTACCTCAAGCGTTTCGCACCGAACCCCCAGCAATATCCCACCGGATCTTCCTCTAGGAGGTAAGCAGTGCCAATCAAAATCAATTCCTCTGGATAATGTTCCAAGGAATTGTGATGTGAAATTATCCCGCCCTGTTTCGAGTAGAGCCATGAAATCTAATTTTTGCTTTATCGTTGTCTCTGCCAAGAACCTTCTTTTAGCCAAGTCTTTAAGACCTCTGCTATTCCAAAAGATTCCTTTCATAGATCACCATGGAATTTTTTTCTTAAGCTTAACCCTAGCACTTCTACGAACCGTGGAAGTAGGATATATTTTCCGTTTCCGGGGTCTCTTGGGCTTCTCCCCATCACCCTTCGGGAATGCATGATCGGCAAAACTTGAGACATTACCCTTCGTCATTAGAGGCTCTACAATGGCCGCGGTCTCCGACCCCTCCTCATCTTCGCCATCTGCATTAGGCAAGAGATTATTACAAATGTTTTCAAGAGCGGCCATTCCTAAATTTTTCATGTCATCGTCATTCCTAGGTATGAATGATGCGAGATTCTGAATTATTTCAGAAGCTCTCTCCGCTTCTAAATCTAAAAGATCATTCACCGATTTCGCCACCTATTTCTCATTCGACCCCAAAGAAACTCCTAAGTCGTTTTCCTTCTTGATAATTTCATTCCCGGTGAAATGCAAAATTGAACAACTCTTATTAAAAGACATACCTGTAGTTGCCTCGACATCTCGAAGCTTGGCCACCCTCATGGCGCGCCCTAACTGCAGGTCGTCGGCATCTGGTTGATCCTAGATCCGGTCACTCACATGCCTGCCAGCCGTCACCGGATCCATGATCCCACCAAAAGCGATAAGCTCCTCCGTAGTCCTCTCCCAAATATACATTTTCCAGGAATGGCAGGGCATTCGGTGATTAATTCGCCAGATCTGATTTCTTATTTTGTCATCTATCATTAATTGGATACCGTACGTGTGCATGGGTCTAATATATCAATCGAGCTGGCTTAATGTGAACAAAATATATAGGAATTCTACTCATTTATATATGTACTGCGACTAAGGGTATCTCTAACGACACTGTAAACGTCCGTGGACACCTTTGTACACGTCCAAAAACAAGTATACGGCCTGTGCACCATATGTCCATCCCAAGACTAGCCTCCTCTATTTGAGGCATGCATATGTTGAATCAATAGCATTTTTTGCATGCGGAAAATAGTTCCAAATATATGCATCAGAACCAAAGGCATTGGATCTTCAATAAATTTTTACATCCAACAGATCCCAAAAGTTGTTAGTCCAGTTGTCTGTGCAAAAAAGTCATTTTTTGTGTGGATAGACGGCTATGTGTGGCGAATTCTTCACTTCAGCCAGCTACTCCTCATCGGTCGGCTCCTCCAACTCGGCTACCATGTGCTTCAACATCCTTGGATGGTAGGTTTACACGATCTTTGCCGCATTAAGATCCAAATTCTCCGTCTTCAAGGTCAACATCTTAGCATCATCTGAGTTGGCCGCGAGCTCATCTCTCTTCTCTTCGAGCTTGATCTTCTTCTTCGTCGCCACCATGAACTTCTTAAATCTCTCTGCCTTCTTTTCCTCATTCATGTCATCGCGCTTGACACATGGATCCTACGTCTTCGCCATGATTCCTCGAATTTCTCTCTCATCTTGGTCCTCGTCCCTTCTTAGTTCTCCTTCTCCTCCTCCCACTTCCTCCCCCGAAACCCCCTCTTGACCTTCTTGGCCGGCTCAAGACCTCCTTTTGTTGGGTCGGTTGGATCACCATCTTCGTCTTCATTGGCGATGCCGGCAGTCTTGAAGGGATTGGCAATGGATAGGAGCCATTGTGGTGTGCATTCAACTTTAACCAACAATGCAGGAAGAAGAAATGCATCTTCTCTACCTTGAAGAACAATGTGTACGCACGATATGGCTAGCAAAAAAAGACATGTTCAACTAGTTGCATATCCGGCAAAATGACCAACACGTAGAGCATATCCGGACAAGTGACCAACACATATAATTATTTACTTGCTCGGTGATTTACGCACCACTTGGCCATCGGCCTTGGAGTTTTCTCAAATGGCTGCAATACTTTTTGACGGCCTCTTGAATAGTGTACTATCGATGGGTGAGCGACTTCAGACCACGATCCCGGATCACTTTCGTGCGATAGGGATTAAAGTGATTGTGCTCATGGAAACAAGCATGAACATCCAACCAAAAGGTTGAGCCATTTTGGTTCATGCCATGAAATAGACCAATGTTGATGCCCAACCAAGCTTCACAATAATTCGTCCTCCCTCAAATTGAAACTTTCTCCCCTACCCTTCTTCTTTGTTGGGTCGGCACCGGCCAGCCAATTGTCATGCTCAAGGTCCGGCTGTTGGGTGTACTTGTGGGACTGCTCGCGGTATATGCCCATGCCCATCTTCAGCTAGGAGCCATCCACTTGTCTGTCCTCGAAACCGCCTTCATCGTGGATGATGCCCAACATGTGACACCCCCGATTCTACCGTACACTAATCATACACGCAAATGTGTACGATCAAGATCAGGGACTCACGGGAAGATATCACAACACAACTCTAGACACAAATAAAATAATACAAGCTTGATGTTACAAGCCAGGGCCTCTAGGGCTCGATTACATAAGCTCGATACACAAGCGTCAGCAGAAGCAACAATATTGAGTACAGACATAAGTTAAACAAGACTGCCTTAAGAAGGCTAGCACAAAAGCAACACGATCGAAGAGGCAAGGCCTCCTGCCTGGGACCTCCTAACTACTCCTGGACGTCGGCAGTCTTCACGTAGTAGCATCCATCGGCGGTGGCATCTGGCTCCAAGGATCCACCATCTGGTTGCATCAACCAGAAAGAAGAAAGAAGAGGGAAAAGGGGGTAGCAAAGCAACCGTGAGTACTCATCCAAAGTACTCGCAAGCATCAGATATATACTATGTATGCATTGGTATCAAATGGAAGGGTTGTATATGTGGACTGAACTGCAGAATGCCAGAATAGAGGGGGGAGGCCTAGCCTATCGAAGACTAGCATCTTCAAGCAGCTCCAAGCATCTTGCAGCATGAAGAAGAGTAAAGAGTAGCAGTTTATAATTAACAAGCATGTTGTAGTATCAACGCCCAGAGATCCTTCCTCGACTCCCTACGAGAAAGCAATCCCGGATCCACATATCCATCACATATCAAGTATCCATTTCTAGTTGTATAAGATCAGGATACAAGTCTAAATGTCCATTACCGTGGACACGGTATTCGAATATATATCTTCCCTGCAGGGGTGCACCACGTTACCCAACACGCTCGATCACTCTGGCCGGACACACCTTTTTGGGGTCAATGCCCGGCCTCGGAAGATCAACACGTCGCAGCCCTACCTAGGCTCAGTAGAAAGGTCCCCGCCGGTCTACATCATAAGCGCTCCGGGGTCTTGGGCCCATCGCCCGCAGCACTCCGGGTCATTGCGCGCAGGGTGAATACCAGCACCGCCTCGGATGGCCAGCACGATCCGACCGTGCCGCACTGCTGAACTGGACGTCTGACAAAGCTTCGGCTGATACTACAACGTCGAGGCCCATATCTATTCTCGCGTGGTGGTTAGTGCGTAAAGGCCAAAGGCCAACTCAGAACAAATACCCAAACCATAGCGTATTATTAGCTTGCGGAGACGAGCAGAGACTCACGATCGAAAGTGACCCCGTCGCCCCGTCTCGTGGACTTACGACAAGGGCCTAGAATGCCCGGCCGTGCCACGTAACCATCTTGCGGGTGCTCTCCGGGCCCGCTCGACTTTCACCAAGGTCTCAAGTAAAGTCAAGGTAACCGTGTGTCCAAACATCAAGGGGAAAACATGAGGAATCACCCCCGGTGGATTCCACTCAATGTAATCATCAAGGTGAACGTAAGAGGGACCACCCTCGAGGTTCACACTTGAGGTGTTGCACGACAGAGCCGTATCGGGAATGGTGAACGAGAAACCACCCTTGTTGACCATGACCGAATAGCTACACTACAGAATTATCATCAGGAGTGTGTTATGAGGGATCACCCTCGGCACTCGATAGTAGCTCTGCAGAGCGGAGCAACTAAAGGGGCGTGATATGATGTGAGGTGTCGGGATCTGGTCGTCGATCACGTTGATCGAGTCGTCGAAGATGCAACAGGGGCAACAAGGACATGTGGGGGTCACTGATGGATCACTAACCAACCTATACTAAGCAGTTTAGGATAAGCAGGTAGGTAATAATAAGCAGGTACAAAAGCAGGCTATACATCAGAATAGGAGCAAACAATAACAGTAGCAAAATCTAACGCAAGCATGAGAGTATAGATGGGCGATATCAGGATGATCAAAGGGGGGGCTTGCCTGGTTGCTCGGGCAAGAAGGAGGGGTCGTCGTCGACGTAGTCGATCACAGCGGCATCGACATCCGTCACGGGGTCTACCGAAGAGAAGAGGGAGGAGAAAACTGTAAATACATAGCAAGCAAGAGCATAACAGGACAACAGGCAGAACTAGACGTGTTCTAACGCGGTGCTACACAATACCGGCGAAGGGTGATAACATCCGGGAAGTTCTCCCAGAGTTAGGCATTTTCGGACAGATGAAACGGAAGGGAAAGGTTGCATGTTTGCTATGCTAGGGACGTGTGATAGACGAATGGAGGGCGTATTCGGATTCGTCTCGTCGTTCTGAGCAGCTTTCATGTATAAAACTTTTTCATCCGAGCTATGAATTATTTTATATTAATTTTCAAAGTTTTAACTGTTTTTCTAATATTATTATTATTTAAATTAAAACAGAAAAAGGAAGGTGATGTCAACATGGCGTCATCAATGCATCAGCGGTCAACCAGCCAGTTGACTGGTCAAACCGACGGTTGGGGACCCGCCTGTCATAGACAGTGGGTTAAACAGAGCTAAAAACTAATCTAAACATAGTTAGTTAAACTACTGGGCCCACCTGTTAGTGTCTAAGTAAGTTAATTAATTATTTTTAAAACATTTTAGCTAAAGAGGGGAAGTGGGCCCCAATTGTCAGCGGCTGGGGGTCGGTCCAGTCAGCGGGGTTGACCAGGTCAATTGGCCAGACGGGCCCCCGGGGCCCATGGGTTAGTGACCAGGGGGTGGCCCCAAGTGGTGCCATGTCAGCGGTGACGGAGCTTCGCCGTCGGCGACAAAAATCACGACAGCGCGTACAGGGGGGCACCGGGATTCTGCTATAGGGCACGGGGGAGGTCGTGGTTAGGGGCGTTCGAACAAGCGCACGAAGGCGCATCGACTACGGGCGGTGGCGTCGCCGGAGTTGGCTGGAAAAGGCGTCGGCGTCGAGGCCAGCGGCGGAGCGGCTTCGTCCGACGACGGAAACGGTGAGGCAGCACGCTATTGAGCAAACGGGGAGGAGCTACGCGGTGCGGCGAGTCCAATGGGCACGAGCCCGTGACCAAACGGTCACCGGAGACGCGTCGGCGACGAGCTCCTCAGCGATGCGTTCGACCTCGTCGTGAGAGCTAGCTAGGGTGCGCACGAGAGCAAACGGAGAAAGGTAGGAGGTAGAGGAGCTCACCGCGCGGCACACGGGGGCCGGTGAGAGGCTTAGTAGCAGCAGCAGTCGCCGGAGTCGAAGAAGACGACGGCGGCCCGAGGAAGAAGGTGACGACGTTGGGGCGATGCAGGGGATCCCGGCACGAGCAGGTGGTCGAGGAGGACGTAGCGAGGGTCGTAGAACCGATCTGCCACGGGGACGAGGCGAGGTGGCGAGGGTGGCGGTGGCAAGGACGGGGCCATGGCGACGGGCGCGCTCGGGATCGAGCGAGAGGAGACGGGAGAGGTGGATCTGGCAGAGGGGAGGCGCAGAGGCGAGCGAGAGGGGGAAAGTGGGCGAGTGGGGGAAGGGTTCGAGGCGTCGGTGGGGGGTGGCGATCTTACCGCCTCGGCGACGGGGACGGCGAGGTGGTCGAGCTGCGGCCGACGGGCGCGAGCGCTCGGTCGGCCGAATAGGGCGGGGAAGACGACAGGGGGAGGAGTGGGCTGGGCCGGCTGGCTTGTGGGGCTTAGCCCGGGGGGGGGGGGTTAGGCCCAGGGGGCAGGGGCCTTTTCTATTTGTTTTTTTAAAGCTTTCCTGTTTTCCAAACTTTTTAAAACGAAACTAGTTATATTAAATAGAAGACTTGCACCTAAAATAATATTATAAAATAGGCTACTGCCGCATATAATTTGGCATTTTAAAAAAAAGTAGTTTGCATTTGTTTGATAATTAAAAGCATTTAATAATAGTTTTAGCCCCTGTTTTATTTATTTTAGGGCATTCAAAACACATTTTAAAATATAGGTTTCAACATGGCAAATAACCAGAGATTATTTGTCATGCTTTGAACATTTTAGTTTTTATGTTTGAAAACTTTTGCTGTTTGACTTAATTCTAGATTTTGAATTCGAACGTGATTGGATCATCGCGAGGTTACCAACAGTAATCGCGGTGATGTGGCATCATTCGTAGGGGGTTACTGTAGCTTAAGTATCCAGGCGTCACACAACATCTCCCCGTCGTCAGCCGCCACCGCTCCGCTTCAATGCCGCGCTTCCCAAACGGCATGTTGTAGACCGGTCGCATCCGCTTTGGACCTGTATGAATGTAGGGAGAGGATTTTGGTTGGGACCAGGTTGTCGGATGCATATGTGGCATGAGTCCGGACGCCCGCAAATCTCCACCGGGTTTGGTGTCGGTTTGCAAGATTTAGACATGCGGACGCGTCCATGAAGATATACGGCACCGCATTGGATGGCATAAACCGCATTGGATGGCATAAACTGTTCGGACGCGCGGTTCCGGACATTTGCGGGCATTTTGAGGCATGTCGTTGAAGATGCCCTTAGGTACAGTGGGCACTGGCATGTCCTCAATTTTATTTTTCCCAACGTAGATATGCTTATCCTCGTGTCAAACACCAAGTCATGTTCGAAGTTGAATCGAGGATGAAACTGGTATTTTCCAACTTGAAATTAACATGAAAAATAGGTGCAGACCAACCAGAATCGATCGAATCAGCCAAAAAGATGACCGAAAACGATGTTGAATCAGTACTGTAGATAGCCAGTTCAGATAGCATATCTTGGTCTTCTTGGTCCGCACTGGCTATAAAAACGGGCGGGAACTGGCCCAGATTATCAGATGCCAGGTGGTGATGATTTTGTATCTTTGCAGCATTCTACCGAGGATAAACGAATGTCCTTTGACTTTAGAAAATTGAGGCAAAAATATGTTCAGTTCATGTAACTGACATTTCGATTATGTACATATAGTATTCGCTGGTCTTATCTTCGTCATGTCACAGTCCTTCCACGATGAACTTCCACCTCTAAAATACCTCCGAACAATTACTTGCCCCTGTGGGCTCTCTCAGACAGCGCGATATTGCCATCACAGCGCCTTCAATTGATGCATCCTCTCCCTGTTCCATGTGCCATAAACAAAGGCATGATCAGGAAAAGCTACAGGAAAACTACGCAGCATTACGAAGGTTATGCCGTGTTAACCTTTTCTTTCCAATAGAACATGTTTCCATACTTCCCTGCAACACGACTCCAGAAGCTCTGAGGAATGTCTAGATCAATCAATGAACCAATGTTGAAATTTATGATGTTACCTACAGAAACAGAGCCACGCTTGAGCATTTCTGTCCTGCCAGTAAGCACGAGTGCGTGACAACACTTGTGTCTCAAAACTTATCTAGCAGAAATAAAAATACTGTAAACTGAGTTTTATTGCAAAATTGAAGGCGCTATGATGTAACAAATCTGGAATTCTAGATCAGGATCATGTGCATGGCATTGTACACACCCTAGTGCATGCACTTGTGTGCAATAGTGCAGCCTACATCAAGAATCGTGTGTTGTTGCAAGATAATATTATGCAAACCCAAAATGTATACACCAGGAGTTAACATCATTGAGTATGCCCTTAGGCTTAAACGACATATCAGCTGCATGGATAAGTGAACCGAATGGTTGTCATGATCATTCCTGCATCATGCTTCACCCCAGCAGTGTTCAGTTTTCTTAATTCCGGAACTACAATTTGCAAATGATCCATATCTGAACTTTATTAGAGTAGTATACTAAAATTTGCAATCAATATGGGGGATCGGTTCCGTTATTCAGATAGCAAAATAGCCATGGCAAAGGAAAAACTAAGTGTAGTGTGAATATTATCTTTAAAACAGAAGTATCATTACCGAAGGTGGGATCTGCAACGAAGACAATAGTTCTGTCATCAACTTGCCAAAAATCCTTGATAGCCAATCCTGTAACACAGAGCATTAGTCAATTTTTATGTGCTACGATACATGTGCACAATCATGAGAGTGCGAACTAATGACTCCTTTTAGCTATAACAGAGAAGAATAAAAGATTATATGATAATAGCTTAATAAAAGATTACATGATAATAGCTTATATTTCTTTACAGAGGGAGTACATGTCATGTTGGCCAATGATAATCACAAGTACAAGCTCTACATTGGTTTTGAGAGTAAATGTTTCCCAGATAAGGAGAGAATAATCCTACTGCATATTACACGAGGTTTCTGTACATTAATCAAGAAGACATACAGATTGTCGAGTAAAAAGAATCAGCATAGATTCACAAATTAGTCTTAAGTCCAGCAAACTCAGGACATCAGCATTCCCGATCCAATTGAATATACGCAGCTGCCCTCATGGGCCAGACTTGCATTCCCCATGGTCAAAAGGTGATATCTTAGGATCAGCAATATATCTAAGTGTATGACTTCTATAATGATTTTAACCATTAAATTTGTGACAGTATGTGACAAAACTGAAAACAATTGCTTACTGGAAATAATTTCAACAAAAGATAATATGTACTATGTTTTTATGTGGCCAGTCAAGAAAATTTTACTAGCTATAGTCATATTAATCTTCAGCAATATTTGACCACAGACATACCATCCTTGCATATATCTATGCACATATGAACTGAAGAAAAAAAATAAAAAAAAATACAATGCAACTCATACAAATGTGAAAAAGAAGCAAAAATCACCTGGTGTATCTGGATAATTTTGTGCGAGAACTCTCAACTTATATCCAGTGTCCTTCTCTAGGTCTTCTATCTCTTGACGTAAACGATTTTCCTAAGAACAAATCAAAATAGTCAGCAACTATGAACATATGTAATCCAATTATCAACACCTAATAAAAATAAAAGGTAGAGAGACTAAGACTACCCTCTGGAGATAAGAACTATTTGTAGTTGCACCCTTATGGAAGTCAATACAACAGGTTAAAGAAAATTATGCACAAGGGAATTTGCAAATTTTCTTTTAGCGTCACTCTGTTTCTCGCGGACACCAAATTTGCAAGGAGTTGTGGATCATCAGACAGCTCATGGTGCAAGATCTGAGGTCTGGATTTACCTGGCCTGAAGAGAGGAAACCGGCGACGTCAATGACGGTGGTGAACTCCTTGGGGAGCAACTCGGGCTTGTTGACCCCAGCCTTGGCATTGACCAAACCGACAACTGCAAGCACGTAGTATCGCCATGAAGGGGAAGTTTCCACTAAGAAAGCACACATATGATCCTTTTTCGTTCAAGTGTGCCATCGAAAATATGATATTGTTCTCGCAATAAAAAAAATGATAATGCAAAAAAAATATTGCAAAATGCCACTCCAAAACAACAGCACATCTTGTATTTATGCCACAGCCCGCAATTTTCACCACTTCACCAAGGGATTAGATATTTTTTTTTCTCCGTTGCAGAACCACGATGGAGGATGCAAAAGATTTTCAATTGCGCGTGGATGCAACTCATCAGCCGCCTCTGCCTCTGCCGCCGGCACTACTGTTACAGCAAAGGGGGGCAATTGCTGAAAACTACTCTTTCTGGAAACATGGACTATGGATAAAGAGCGTCCAAAGTCCAAACACGCTGTACACTCTGAATGAACTGGACTGAGCTTCGCCTTTCGGGTTCAGACTCGAGCTTCGGTCTCGTGTTGATGGTGCATTGATTCGCATAGCGTTACCATGCAGCACACCAAAAAAAATAAAAATCAGATGACAAATTTGTTGATTTAGCAACGAGTCACGCAACATTTCGTTGTTATAGATGAGGGCATGGTCAGAAAAACTAAACGTGGAACTGTTCTAGACCTCCAATTAACCGGAGCCTGCCGTGCTGCCTGCTAACTGCGAGCAAGGAGCAACTGCCTCGACGGAAGGAAGATGAAGAGTGAGACTGATGGCTTACAACAGGAGAAGGACAAGGTGAGCGCGAGCGCGCCGGAGACGGCCGCCTTCCATGGCACGGCGCCGGCTAGCTTGCCGGCCCAAGAAGCAGCAGCCGCGGTCTCCCTGCCGGCGGCTGCGTCGGTGGGCGGCGGAGTCCGGCGAGCGGAGCAGCGCGGGACGGCGAGAGCATGCCGCCTTGGGCGCGGGTGAATGGATAACGGCGTCGGCGACGATGTGGACGCGGCTGCTCCGTAGGGTGCCCGTGGGAGTGTGGATGGGACGAGGAGAACCATTTTTTCTCTTCTTTTTCTTCTGAAAATAATGCTCTGGCTTTTTTATCCGTTGAGTCGAAGAAAAACGGTCCGAACGGATTAGACCCGTGAGTACACTTTGGATAGTGTTTGGACTTTGTTTTCCTTATTGTTGTTATTTGTTTGAACTGGACTTCTATTCCACTTTGTTGTGTTGATCATTAAAGGGAAGTACAATTTGGACCGTGTAAATTACTCACTCCCAAGGTGAAGAATTGTCCGATTCATTTGAAACACGGCAAACACATCCCAACTTAATACAAACCTTGGTAATCTTCTTGACAAGATATTCAAATATTACAACAAAACCGATTAGCACAGACCATGGTTTTTGCTCACGAATTCATCGCTTTCATAAATTTCAAACCCATTGGTTTGTTCTGCCTACTATTCAAGAATACATTTACAAAAAAATTCAAATTTCTGCCCAGATAAAAGATCACCATGTTTAGTTGATCTATCAGGCTTTCAAAAAAAATAACTCAAATTCCTGTTAAATAACCATGTATAGTATGAATATCTGCATGTACTAAACATTTCACAATTACTTATTACTGCACTGACAAGAATAGTTATACAAACCTTACAGGAACAAGATACACTCGGCTGCATCAACGACACGATATCCAACTAATAACACACTGCACCAAACGTCAGGGCAATATGCAAAGAATGGGCCGTGCTGCCGAAAATGTCTTTGTCAGGTTCCCTCTATGGCTCTTCTATACCCAACATCTAACCAATATCAGCTTTTCCCACAAAAAGGGTTGAAATACTATCAGAACAAGCAAAAGATGAAACGCGGCCTAACATGGCGGAAGTACGGTGCAAAAATTTCGGCTCAGGTCAGGTGTGGAAAACCATTGGCATGTGATCCCACAAAGCGCTATTGGATGTATTGACATGGTAATTCATTGCCATCAAGAGCGCTTTGCTTCCGATACCCTCCGCAGCAATACCTGCATGGTTGGCAGCATTGCATATTAGTTGCCAGGACATTTAGTTGTCAAATACACGTGTTAGATACATCCGTATTTAGACAAATCTAAGACAAGAATTTTGGGACGGAGATTAAAGGATCAAACTAACTCAAATATCTCTTAGGGAAGATCAATCTACATAAGTTGCTCCGGAAGGCCATGAGAGACAAACCAGGATTGAATTTTTCATTGGAAGATATCTAGTTGTCTACGACGTGAGAAAGCAAACAAGTCACAAAGGTATGAATCCAAATTATACCTGCATAGGATTTTATGCCAACAGTGGTGTCTTTGATAACTTCACATTTGCCATATTTACCACCACTGAACATTTGCAGACAGGAGTCAGTTCCTAATGTACATGTCAATCACTCGTCAACTTTTGTCCCGAACTTCTCAGCCAAGAACTCGTCAAGACCATAATTTCGAACAGGTTCTGAGCTGAAGTTCTGAGCAGGCAACTTTCGAATACATACAAGAATATGCTGAACATCTCGACATAATCTGGGTTTCATCAATCATTAAAACAGCAGTGTTAAAAAAGTATAGGTATAGAATACATACGACACATACGAAAAATTAATCGATTCTTCTTCTTTTCTTTTTTTTTTTTGCATGTGGGGAAAAATGGCATAAGTGTAGCAGTGCGATTTATTGGTACTGTACCTGTTCTTTGCCTGAGGACTACTGACTTCCAACTTCGAAAATGCTTCTGTAATATGGGAATGGAATATCTGGACTACTTGCCTGCATTGCATAAAAGGGTCAAACGATATTAAGAGTCAATAAGACATTGCAAGGGAACAAATAATAACGAATTGTCATTCTATGGATAATATTTCAGCAAAATCATTATTAAACATAAAAATCAAAATTAGAAATAATGGTGCTACTTGCATTACATGAAGCCCATTAGAGTATTGTTCACGTGGTTACTTCAGCTTGAGCAGCGTCACTACCACCACATGCTGTTTTTAACTCGGTTTGCCAAAGTTGCATTACCCCAGGGGGGAAATCATTGAAATTATTTAGTTAGAGACAAATAGTTTGACTTATATTTAGATGGCTTTAATTGGTTTATCTCTAGGCCTAATATGTTAGGACCTCCTTATAAATAAGGAGGCGTTATCATCATGCTCAGTTAAGCAACAAGAAGAATGAATTAGTCTCTCAAGGTTCTTATCTCATATGGTCTCAACTTCCCCTACGATCTCTAGCCTTCAGCTATGCTGAATGGCCCTCGTATGGTTGCTACCCCAATGAACTGAGCTTCATCTTAGAGAACAGTAACACCTTACAAATTGTTCTCAAAACTTCAGTGCTCCAATTGTTTTAAAGCGATGTAGGTTTGGTGTTCCACTGAGGGTTTTCTACATATCATGAATAAGTTTACCAGCTACATACACTGAGTAATAGCCGAAGCTGATAACCTCACCATTCTAAAAAACAGATATGGTCCAAAGATTCTAAAGATACAAAGGATACTTCTTTACCTGAATATTGCTTGCAGATCTACCTCAAGCAGTATTTGAGAGAGGATGCGATGCAAGTAAGTGACTTCCTGCAAAATTGTTTATGTACAAAAATTTCAGCAACAATTAACTAAACTGAAAGGAAAGCCTGAGTCAGAATTCAAATAACATAAATAAGTGAAAACATCTGAACAAGATTCCAGGAGAATAAAGGACGGTAAATGGGGGTCAATAAACGAGTTAAGATGTTGTTTCCAAGTAGCAACAAATGAATTTGCATTTCCATTGAACAATCACAAGGAGTGTGGCTACAAATCATAATTAAATGATACACCCTCTGTTCCTAAATGTAAGACATTTTTGCAGTCCAAACTGTTATGAAGTGAGCCTATATTCCATCGGGCCAACAGGCCAGCACATATACATGAAGGGAAATAAGCAAAGAAGCCCCTATACAATATGATAACTACACACACAGCACAACCCTGTTCTAACACCCCCCCCTCAAACTCAAGGGGGATCTTGGACACCGAGTTTGGACAGGAAAAAGCTGTGTTGGGACCGTGTCTGAGCTTTCGTCAGAAAATCAGCAAGCTGAAGCTCCGAGGGCACATACTGAGGGGCCACAATTCTGTCTTGCACCTGAGAACGAGTGTAGGAGGCATCAACACCGATGTGCTTGGTGAGCTCATGCTTAACAGGATCACGGGCAATGCTGAGTGCCCCAGTGCTGTCGGAGAGCAGAGGGGTCGGTGTAGCAGTGGAAACACCAAAATCCTGAAGAAGCCATCGTAGCCAAGTAATTTCTGCAGTCACGGACGCCATAGCTCGCAGCTCAGCCTCAGCACTGGAGCGAGATACAGCATTCTGCTTCTTGGTCTTCCAGGCAATCAGGGAGGAGCCAAGAAAAACACAATAGGCAGAGAGAGAGCGGCGATCAGTGGGATCGCTGGCCCAGGTAGCATCACAGTAGGCCTGAAGCTGAAGAGAGCTGGAGCGAGGGAAGAATAAGCGACGAGTCACGGTACCACGAAGGTAACGAAGAACACGAAGAAGGTGACTGTAGTGAAGTTGAGTGGGAGCAGAGACAAACTGACTTAGAATGTGCACAGCATAAGAAATGTCAGGACGAGTGATGCCTAGATAGACAAGGCTCCCAACAAGATGGCGGTAGCGTGTGGGATCTGCAAGGGGTTCACCCTCACCAGGACGAAGATGGAGACCAAACTCCATAGGAGTGTCAATCGTGCGCTGATCAGTGAGGCAGGCACGAGTGAGAAGATCTTGGATGTACTTCTCTTGAGAGAGATAAATACCCTCAGGGGAAGAAATGATCTCAAGTCCAAGAAAGTAGCGAAGAGAACCCAAATCAGTCATCAAGAATTGCTCATGTAGACGTTTCTTCACAAAATCAATGAATTGGTGGTCAGCCCCTGTGATAATCATGTCATCAACATAGAGTAGTAAAAGGGTGCGACCGCGAGGAGAAGTGTGAATAAACAGAGCAGGATCATGAACACTAGCAGAGAACCCGATCCTTGTGATGACGGCGGAGAAACGCTCAAACCAGGTACGAGGAGCTTGTTTCAGCCCGTAAAGAGCGCGCCGAAGGCGACAGACAGTGCCATTAGAGACAGTATAGCCAGGAGGCGGCTGCATATAGACCACTTCCCGCAGCTCACCATTCAAGAAGGCATTCTTGACATCTAATTGAGAGATGGACCACTGCCGAACAGCAGCAACAGCCAAAAGAGTGCGAACAGTGGTCATGTGAGCAACAGGAGCAAAAGTCTCATCATAGTCACGACCATACTCCTGCTGGAAGCCACGCGCAACAAGACGAGCTTTGTAGCGCACGAGAGAACCATCTGAATGTGTCTTAACCTTGTAGACCCATTTGCAAGTGATGGGTCTAACGCCTGTAGGCAGGGGTACAAGGTCCCAAGTGCCTGTGCGCTCAAGAGCATGAATTTCCTCTGCCATAGCATGCTGCCATTCAGAATGAGCAGCAGCCTCACGATATGTAGACGGCTCAACAAGAGTGGTAGCAGCAGCAACATAGTACGCAGGAAGCTGGAGAGTGTGGCGATCACGCAGATTATACCGAGGAGCAGGAGGGGTAGGTGGTTCTAAAGGAATGGGACCCAACAGGGAAGGAGTGGAAGTGGAAGTGGGCGCATCCGAGGGAGAAGGGTGCCGAGCACGACGGGAGTAGACAAAAGGAAGCGGAGAGAGAGGGGAAGTGGAAGGTGGCGCATCAGAGGGAGAAGGGTGTTGAGCACGACGGGAGTAGGTAAAAGGAAAAGGAGAGAGAGTGGATGGCTCAACCCGAGTAGGAGAGTCAGGAATAGAAACCTCATCCTGTGTAAGCTGAAGCTCATGAGCAGACACAGGTGAAAGGCTAGGAGTGGACCTACCAGGTGACGATAAAGGTGAAGAATCAGGTAGAGTCAAAAAAGAGAGAGGCTCGGCTAACGACTCGGTTGTGGCAGTAGAAGAATGACGAGGGTAGAAGGAGCGAGACTCATCAAAAGTGACATCTTTGGAGATTCTCAGTCTTCAAGCAATAGGGTCCCAGCAACGGTAACCTTTGTGCTCCAAACTGTAGCCAAGGAAAACACATTCAACAGATTGAGCAGTCAATTTGGTGCGTTCATGAGGGTGGAGAAGAACAAAACAGGCACAACCAAACAGGCGTAGACCACTATAATCAGCTGGACCATCACCTAGATGATCAACTGGTATCCCTCCCTGAAGAGCAACAGAAGGCTGAATATTAATGAGATAAACAGCGGTAGAGACAGCCTCAGCCCAAAAGTGCGGGGGAACAGCAGAAGATAAAAGAAGAGCCCGAGCAGTCTCAAGGACGTGACGATGTTTGCGTTCAGCCACCCCATTTTGAGCGTGTGCACCAGGACAGGAATACTGAGGAAGGGTACCCTGTTCAGCAAGGAAACCACGAAGCGCACGAGATAAGTACTCGCCAGCCGAATCAGCACGAAAAACTCGAACAGAGGAATCATACTGAGTGCGAACCATGGTAGCAAACGACTTGTAAATTTGAAGCACTTGACTACGAGATGACATAAAGTAGATCCAAGTGTGGCGAGAAAAATCATCAATGAAAATTATATAATATTTGTGACCCCCTTTCGAAACAAAGGGGGCAGGACCCCATACATCAGAGTGAACAAGTTCAAAAGGTCGTTGAGAAACAGAATTACTAGAGGGATATGGAAGTTGTATCTGCTTGCCAAGCTTACAACCCATACAAGTTAGTGAACTATCACCAGATACAGACCCTAGAACACCACTCCTAACCAAAGAAGACAAGCGGGAGCCACAAATGTGACCCAATCGATGATGCCACTGAGCGAAGGATGTGGTGGAGGTGGCAGCTGAAGCAAAAGGGGTGGTGATGTCCGACTGGCTAGAGGACGCAGCGGAAGGAAGGCGCAGCCAATCGAGCTCCCAAAGGCGCTGAGAGTCATGGCGCCGAGGACCGATCCCAACTAGAGTCCCCGTACGACGATCCTGAACACAACAAGAGTCAGAATCCAGAAAAACACAACAACCCAAGTCAGTAAATTGACCAGCAGATAGAAGTTGCATAGTCAGTTTAGGAACATGAGAAACGGCAGGGACATGAAAAGAAGACGTGGAAAGAGTCCCTCTTGCGGCAACAGAAAGAGAAGTGCCATCTGCAGTCTGAACTGTAAGAGGAGAAGGCACGGAATTGACAGCACAAAGATGATCTCTGTGTGGTGTCATGTGGAAGGAGGCCCCCGAATCAAGAATCCAGGGCAAAGATGTACCTGACGAAGAGTGCGGTGGTGGACCAGACGTCTGACCAGCAGAACCAGCAGAACCTGAGGATGGTGCAGAAGCAGTAAGGCGGCGCAGCAAGGTGAGCATCTCCTGGTGAACCTTCTCAAGGGAGCCCTCACGAGAATTAGAGGAGCCTCCCGAGTCCTTTTGAGGACGGCCACCACGGCGACCCTGTTTCCTCCTCTTGATGCACTCCGTGATCATGTGACCATCCTGCTTGCAGTAGTTGCAGAAAGCACTAGTGGAGGTTGCTGCCACATGTGTAGAAGAGGGCACACCAGGCAGCGGTGGTGGAACGTGGGCAGCCAGGACTGCTGAAGAGGATGGCAATAAGCCCGTGCTCTGTAGGCGCACCTCCTCAGATCGCACCTCAGCAAGGGCCTCCAGAGTAGAGAGCCGAGGATGGCGTGCCAATAGCTGAGCACGACTCTGCTCGAACTCCGGCCGGAGGCGAGTGAGGAAGTCGTAGAGGCGACGAACCTCCAGCTTAGCTTGTTGCTGCACACAACACTGACATCTGCGACAAACATCAGCTCCCAGAGAGTCCAATTGGCGCCACACCGCCGACATCTCCTTGTAGAAATCATCCACAGTAGCATCTCCCTGTTGTAGTTGTTGCTCTTGACGAACAACAGAGAGATACATGGCATCCCCTGTAGACTCATAGCGATGGCGAAGGTGCTCCTACATCTGATATGCAGTGGTAAGGGCCACCACATCCATGGTGAGATCAACATCCATGCTGTTCACCAAGATAGAAGAGGCTCGAGCATCATCATTTGTCCATTGCTTGTATAAGTGGAGTTGATTTTGATACTCTTCAGTGGCCTCTTCAAAAGCATCTAGCATCTCACGTTGCTTGGTTTCATCGGCATCAACAGGGAAGGCCAACTCAGCTGGAGGAGTGGGCAGCAGGGGACAAGGCAGAGCACCAGAGAGGTGCTCCCAGACCAGCTGGCCCCTCATGTGCAGCTTCATGTGCTGCACCCAGTCCCTGTAGTTCTGTCCGTTGAAGATAACAGGACATCGTGGGACTGGGACAGCACCGGTGGTGGTGGAGGGCGCCATTGCAGCAGAGCAGCAACAGCAGCTCGTTGAAGACCAGCAGCAGCAGGAGGCACAGCTTGATGGCAGCAGCAGACCAGGAGGAGAAGAGCAGCAGCAGCCGCACTTTGAAGAGCAGCAGCAGCAGCTCGTTGAAGAAGAGCAGCAGCAGCAGCTCGTTGAAGAAGAGCAGCAGCAGCAGCAGAGAAGAGGAGCAGCAGCAGCAGCAGCTCGTTGAAGAGCAGCAGCAGCACGTTGAGGCGGCGGCGCCGGCCGGGAAGGACGGCGGCAGCAGCGGCCTGGACCAGCAGGCGGCAGCAGCTACCAGGAAGAAGAGGGGAGAGGCTCGATGAAGAGAGGAGCGGCGGCCGGCGGCGGCGGCGACCAGAGGCGGCCGCGGCGGCGGCGACCAGAGGCGGCGGCGGCGGCTGGGGAACCTAACCCTAGCTCTGATACCATGTTATGAAGTGAGCCTATATTCCATCGGGCCAACAGGCCAGCACATATACATGAAGGGAAATAAGCAAAGAAGCCCCTATACAATATGATAACTACACACACAGCACAACCCTGTTCTAACACAAACATCTTGACATTTAGGAACAGAGGTATTAACAGAGTGATTTCCATTGATACTCCATCCATTTCTTTTTACTTCGCATATATGATTTCTCTGAAGTTAAACTTCATAAAGTTTGACCATGTTTATAGGAAAAATTATCGACATTCACAATACCAAATCAATATTGTTAGATACATCATGGAATTAATATTCGTATTATATAACTTTAATATTGTAGATGTTGATATTTTTAAATATAAATTTGGTCAAACAAAGTTTGACCTCAGACAAATCTTATATGCGGAGTAAAAAGAAACAGAAGGAGTAATGTGCTAAACCATAACTACCTTTGTAACAGCTTTGGCGAATAGACTTGGCTGAGAATCATTATCATCTGGTCCATTCCAACTTTCCACGATTTGCGGTAATTTTCTAAGATTTGCTAGCAATCTCTCTCTCATTATCTGGACTAGCTTGGTGTGAATTTCATCTCGATGAACCTTATAGTCCTGTCATTTCCGAGAAACTTGTAAGAAATGAAATTCATGCAAGTACATAAAACAGGTTGGTGCCAGTCAAGAGTTACCCTAATCCATGAAATGTCAAATAAATAAAATAGAAATCATACCTGAGTAACTCTATCCAGTTCAGACATCAACAGATGTTTGCGTGCTTCCGGTATTTTCAGGAAAAGTACTCGACGAATATCTGCAATTTCAAACAAAAATGGTTTGGCCAAGCAGTGATCAAAATCACAGATACTTCAAGGATTCCCAAATAGTTCATCCTAGAAAAATTGGTTCAACATGGCCATTTGCATTTTCTTTTCCCTAAGTAAATATTGGGTGCAGCAAGAACAGGATGGCTCTTGGGATATATGTTGCATATTTTGTGAATTTATTAATTAAATGCAATGTTAGTTCTGGTTGGCTGGAAGGCAGTTTACTTGTACCGAAATAAATCTATTGCCTATCAGGCTATCACCATCACATGAAAGTTACTAGAGTACATGAATCAGGCTCTAGATAAACAAAGCGGAAAAGCACACCTGGTACTGGTCCCTAAGCTGGAAACTATCTATTGCTTCTACTTTTTCAAGTTTGTGTTGTTCCCTACCCTTCTACATCATATAGCTACTCAAATACCAACAGTTCTAGGGAGAGACAAAAGCGCTTCAGCTTATATTTCTGTAGATATCTTTTTAAGGACCCTGGTTTCCAGTTTTCCAACCCTTCATCCCACCAACAAATCAAGACACAAAAATAATCAACTAAAAACATATAATAAGATAAGATAATGCAACCCACAATCACTTGAAGTGACAGGATAGTCAGCCTTCAGAACTCTATGTTTTGGCAAAATTAACAGAAAGTATGGATACAATAAATAACAGTGCAGCAAAAAGACAGAAGGTAGGTAAAAAATGCTTACCTGGAATCAAAGAATGTATGAAACTGATAATTTGACTTGCTAAAGCTAAATGCTTAGAAGTAATTGATTTCAGACCAGATACCTGAAAAGGAACCAAAGGAAAATAAACCAAGCAGTCCAGACTTCTTGATATATAAAAAAAGAAGTGTGGCAGCACATGCCCACATTAAAGAGAATGGCGTTTCGGTGCCCGGGTGCATCTGCACCCGGTAAAAAAAAAATCGTAAAAAATTCAGAAAAATTCAAAAAAATTCCAAAAAAAAATTGGGTGGTAGACAATTTGATGCGTGAGGTACGCTCCAATTTTCAAAACATTTGGACTTCTGTGCAGCTCTCAGTAAAAAAGACAAATCGACCAGAACAGTATATGAGTACACATTTTTACAGACCTCCGATTTGTCTTTTTTGCTGAGAGCTGCACAGAAGTCCAAATGTTTTGAAAATTGGAGCGTCCCTCACACATCAAATTGTCCACCACCCAAATTTTTTTTGGAATTTTTTGAATTTTTCTAGTATTTATTTTGATTTTTTTCGTGAGCGCAGGTGCAGATGAGCTCGGGCTCAGATTCGAATTTTCGCACATTAAATAGCTATTTAGCTTGATTAAGATTTGAGGAAACTACTGGTGCATTGAAGTACTATTGTTCAAAAAAAAACAGAGAAGATTTTCGTCTTCTCTTAAAAAATTGTTGTGTTTCCATATAGCTAAAACACTATTGTGCAAATAGTGTCCTATACGATGATGAACAATGAGAAATTGATAGCAAGTTCATTTAGCAGACATCTACTTTTTTTAATAGAAAGACTGTACAGGAGACCCATACAGATACAGCATACATGTGAGCACCAGAATTATAAACCTGGTGGGTGGAGTCATGCCCCCACAGCTCCACCGCCACACCAAGAGGTGGTTCTCAGCAGAGACATATATTTATTCAAAGATTTATTAAAACAATCCACATTAAATGGTAAATTATGAGAAAATGCTAATAGCAAATTACGAGCTCTGTTTACATATTTAAACAATGAGGAATTATTGTTACCAATGGTAAACAATGATACCTGCATGGCACCTGCGCCAAGAACCAGTTGGCAAGTCCTGGTATTGAAATGCTTTAATATCTCAACAACACGTTGGACCACCTCAAAAGATAACGATGGCAAACATTTACTGATGTCAACATATTCTGATAGCATTTTCAACAATATCAGACCGCTGCCAAACAAAAATTGAAGCGTCATTGAGAAAAGGCAAGGATACATCTCACAGAAACACAGATGATTAAATGAGTAAATAAGATGACGAGAGAAACAGAAAAAAGACAGCATATATCACTATAGAAGAATAGCAGATGAATACAGGAACTGTTACTGGATGAATTCTTTGCCACACTTCTGGGTTAGTAAAGTGTGGCAACTGATCTAAAGTAATCCTCAACATGGCAAGTTTTAGAAAGAAGAAACAGTAACTTGTTTTGAAGAATTAAATGAAAGTTTTAGATGACTAACCAGTTCACCATATGATAGCCAACACCTCCAAGCACAATGGTTTGCGAGACTGGCCTAACATGGCCAGCAACACTATTTTCAGTCTGAGAAGTGGATTCAACCTTGTTTTCATTGCTTGTCGTTGATGTTCCATTGCTATTTTCAACATTATTTTCAGTTGAATGTGCTGATTCTTGACTTGTTGAAACCCCATCCTCACTGAGCTTTGAGTTGTTATCATTGCTAGGCATCTCCATGCCATTAACAGGAAAGTCAGTTGATGACAGTGACAGAACAATCGCTTGGAACTCTTCAGGAACATCAACAGCGATCCATGTCTCTTGGTCAAGAACTGCCTTAATTTTTGCCATCTTCAAAGGAATATTAAACGTTCAGAGCACAAAAAACTCTATAAATCATGCATCAACTATAAAATAAGATTGGTATCAATCCAAAATCTATATCAATTTTTTTAATAAACCGTAGTGTTATAATTTTTTAAGATAATTCAAATAATTTTGACGAGCAGCTTAGGCCTTTGTGTCCTCAGTTCCACTATCATTTCAACCTGAAGTTATTTGATGATGGTGAATACCAATACTATGGGTAATGTTGTTTGCAAAACAGAACTAGAAAGGAACCGCATTGTATACAAGCTATTGTACATCCATAGGCTATAACTGAGCGAGAAGGCTGAAGGCTTTATACTTCAGAAATAGCACCATTACCAATTCATGTTTCAGGCACAATGGTGTTGTAATTATCCTATAAGCTGTTGCTCGTACTAACAAAATTTAAAACAAGCTTCTGACTTTGTTCCATTATCTGATTGTAAAACTGTAAATCTAGCTTCCGTAAACTTCAGCAAAGTAATACATAACTCACCCGAACACTATGCTGATACTCAACAAATTGCTTTGACTGTTGCTGTAGAATTCCGCGAATGTTGTAACCTAACCTGCCTCCAACCTATGAGGACAAGAGGTGGAAATAATATCATAACTTGCTTTTACGCAATTAACATGGATATATGTGCATATAATTTGAACAGAGAAAATAATAACCTTTTCTGTAGCAGCTATAAATTCTTCTGTTATATTATAGATGATCAGGAACTCCTGAAGCCTTAACTTGGGATGTAGAGCAGCACGAACACCTAGCAGCTTAGCCCATCGTCCATGTGCAGCATCACATGCAGCAAACACTGCTTCTGTGCTTTCTCTCAACACATCAGCTCTACAGAAAATGCAAGTGCTCAAGCAAATCTGTGTTTGCGTCATCACATATAAAGGTTTGCAAGTAATGAAATAGTATATTTGCCAAAACTGACCACAGTATCACCATGATACCAGCAATTAAATTGGTTTTTACAGAACAAAGAGCAAGTTATAACTTAACTTACCGAATATTTTTTATTGAATTTATACTGGACATATCATTTGTCTTTCCTTGAAACAACGGAAGCTTAGTAGGAGTGCGTGTAACAGTATTAGAGACCCGTGAAGTAACATCATAGTCTTTCTCTTGGGGAAGATCAACTGAGCCACCATGTTGTACGACAGGATTTGTGTCATCAGGACTTATGTTCCCATCAAGGTTTCGCATGATCCACTGAACTATTTTTTTAACTTCAGCTGCTTGCTGTAGATGTACCTGGAAAGGAGGTACGGATTAAGATTTAATTTTGTAGACCATCTTCATTTAAAGGAAAACAAAATGATACCGTATTGAGAAACCAATTTACCTGAACTATACTAAAAATAGCCGATAAAAGCTGAACAAAACCTTCAGATGATAGACTACGCAGTTTATTTGCTAAAGACTGGCCTCCAGCTGCACAATTGCAGTTCAAAGCAAGTAGGAAGTTAGTGTGCAAAGTAGCAAGCTATGAAGACAGATATTGAATTAAGAAAAAAATGTAAGACCATCAGAATCGGCAGCTCTGTCCCCAGTTACTGAATCAGAATCTATTGGTTTGGAAATCAAGACTGGAAGCATCTCAGCAACTGTGGATTTGATTGAAGCTTTCATAACAGTAATAAGGGTATCCCGGTACATTCTGAGCACTGCAGGAACTTTGTCCTGCGAGATATAAATGTGAACCTTATTATTCTGTATCCCACAGACTAATGACTCTGAATATACCAAATATCCAGAAATAAATAAGCATGATCCTTCCACCACTTAGCTTTTTAAGCTCATAGGTGATTGACCTTTCAAAAAAAAATACTGAACTTGGTTTTCTGTATGCATGGAATTTTAGAGGGCATTTTATTACAAGTGCCCTGTTAGTGAGGGTAGTCTCTTATAAGGCCCCATAAACCCAGCTTATATGAGTGAGAAACTAATTGAATAATCACAAAAATTATTGTGCTCATTGTGTGCTAAATAGCGCATACAAATGTGAATAAGTGCTTCTCTGGAACTAAATCTATATGTCGTCTTACACTAAAGCCCCAATCGCTAGCTCTATAACAATTGAAAAGATTTCTGCACATCCACCCTCCATTTGAATATCTCAACTTAATGGAAATATCTGACAGAACTAACCGTTCTCAGCAGGCAAATAATGAGGGGGAGAAGACGATCTCTGAGGATGAAGCCATCCTCCTCATCAACGTTTACCTGCATTGAAATGATGAACATCGGTCGATAGAAGGAACAGAGCTGAAAACAATTTACTAGAACAACAGTGTAGCTTAAAAATGAAACCATAATCTAAACCAAAGAAGTACAGTACACATCAAACAATTGTTAAAAAAACAAATTAGTATTTCACCTTTTGGCAAATTGGAGAAGATCAAGAACTGATTGGGCCACAGTCGTGGTATATATGGTAACAGTGTGGTAACATAGTTTATGATCTGAAAACTGTAATTATTTCGGGATCACGTTTTGTGACGTGAGGATCCTATGGGTTTTTTTTAACCGGGCTAAACCCCTTTCCGTTGCAAATGAACGGAAATACAACGAAACCCCTTTCCGTTGCAAATGAGGATCCTATGTTGACACTCGACATACATCAAACAGAAATTTTGGTAAAATTATTTTAGTCATCAAGAAACTACATTGTTGTTTTGAACTTGGCCTCTTAGGAGGATTGTAAGCAAACTCTTTCCTTCTGGTCCTCTGCGTTTCCTTGAAAAAAATAAACTACATTGCTTGGGTACGCTATATGGATGCGACTCCAAAATACAAAAGTTTCCCAAAACAAGGATACAATGACAGAAATAATAATGTAATGTGATGAGGCTACAAAGAAATCAAAATAGCAATGTCCTTGCCTTCTTGGCATTGATTCATTTACAGAGCCAATGGTTGCAAGTGGAAACAGGCGCTGCAGGTACCACTAACTCAGCATGAATGATTGGTATTCCCCTACCAGTTCTTAACCTCTCTAGATCTCCCAATCACACTTCATTAGTGATGTTCATTCAATTTCAGTTAACTAATTAATATTATTTAAAGTTGCCATGAAAGGTACACAAAAAACTCAGCATGAATGCATTGCGTTAAAATCAGGTAAAGACAGGCCAATTATGAGATGGAGAATTGCAAAATTGAAAGCGCACATACTTCATGATCAGTCCCATTGAGGGGAGTAGAAGTCTTCCTTTTCACAGTTGATAAAACCATCGCATCGACAGTTTTTCCATCAGGAACAGCAGCCCGTACAAACTCTGCTGAAAGAATGCTACAAGAATGAATAATAAGTTAAACAGCAAGTTGCTGATGGAACAGAAAAGGCTGCAAACAACATCACTATTCTAGGGGGCAAATATAAAGAAAATAAAATTACAGGATTTTAAGGTAGCTTCAGATTATAATGACAAAATTGACCTTTATATTCTAGATGACGATAACGTACAATTAGCAATCAAACAATATAGAAGCTAAATTTAAAGGATATAGGTGGATCTAGGGTACATTTTCACTAAAATGTCAACAAACTCTGCTGAAAGAATGCTACAAGAATGAATAATAAGTTAAACAGCAAGTTGCTGATGGAACAGAAAAGGCTGCAAACAACATCACTATTCTAGGGGGCAAATATAAAGAAAATAAAATTACAGGATTTTAAGGTAGCTTCAGATTATAATGACAAAATTGACCTTTATATTCTAGATGACGATAACGTACAATTAGCAATCAAACAATATAGAAACTAAATTTAAAGGATATAGGTGGATCTAGGGTACATTTTCACTAAAATGTCACTTAAATGGATTTACTGATTAAGGCCTTAATATCCCACAAAACAACTGAAACATTACGCTGACTAAAGTCTAGTTGACATTTGAGTATCATTGGAACAGAATCATTCCATTTGACATTGGCTTGCACAATAATTAAGCATCAACAAATGTATTTCACTTAAAATATCTTATTGGGATCCATGTATATGAGTATATTGAGAAGCCAACAAAATGCTTTGGCTCATGTAGTAAACCTGTGACAAAGAAAAACAATGGCCCAGAACTATTCAATTGCCAATCATATCAATGGCTACGAAGGCAGTATTAGGCGCAAGGCACACTTGAGGTGCTACATCGGTAAATCAACGGGAAGTTAGGTGGCAATGATGAAAACTGGGGCATTGCATTGGCTTTATTTTGAACTTAGGACCTTCACATTAGGATTCAATGCACTCTCTTAATCTTGTTAACACGCAGTTTGACCAGGCATGCACCTTGCATCACAAAGGCGCTGAGCCCTGTGTAGCCTCGGGTACTTTTGCCTTGCTGCGCCTAGACCGACCACCTAGGGGTGACTTTGGCGCATTTGTAGCATTGATGTGTACTCTGATAGATCATACTGCTACGACAAGATACCAACAAAGGACTGCAGTATCAAGCCTCTATATGTTTCCACTTTTGTTTCAGATACTCAGATGAAATTGCAATTGAAGTTAAAACACTACATGGTTCCTGATCTCATAAATCAGCCTACCTACACTGATAGAGATTATGTCTCAAGCTTTCTGTCAGAATTCATAATGTATTAAGCATGTATAGGTATTTATTTTTCACACCAGAGATGTCATTCATGTGATGAGTATTGCCCCTATAAATAAGAGCACATCATATTGATAGGATGTATGTTTAGTTTGTACGAAAATACCTGTTCACTGAATCTAATGATGTTCCCAACTGATCACGAATATGTCGAAAGCAATAAAGCCCAGCAAGTTCATCAGTGTCCTGGTTGAAAGAATTTATGTTTAATAAACATAAGTTACACATACTGCAAATGTCGGCCGACTGCAGCCATTTATTGGAAATTTGCTAGGTGGCGTGTGATGGCAGAGAGTACCGGCATTACGTAGGAAAATTACGATAACACTGGCATCAGATCATGTAGAAGGTAATGTTTAGGTAACTTACTATGAGATTTTGCAAGTCATCAATGACATCAAGCGCACCAGCACAATCTGCCGCTAGCACTAGCTGCACATGTAGGACAAGCTTATAAACCCAGCGCACAGAGGAGATTTGAAGGCAGGAAGCACCTTTAAGCAATAGGTTACTATGATTCAAATATTCAGTACAGAAGCAAAACAAAAATCTAGTCGTTGCTTGAATATGAACAGTTCAGGTCAGGCTGTCAAATCAGACACAATAGATCATTGGACTACATAAATAGCACAGCAGTGATCTGGCAGAGAATAATGATAATTATGGACTAGCAGCAAAAAATGAAAAATGTGGTTGTATTTGCAGTTGGACAAGGAATGTCATACGCAGAAATTAGAACAGTAGTATGTGCTTATGGGGCATTTACACAAGCTCATATCCTCTCAAACAAAGACCGGTCATAATTTCTCTGCGATCAAATAAAGACCATTGTCCCTAATAAGGCAAGAAGATGGATCCAAAGACATCGTTAGGCTCCATTTCCAGGACGAGACTTGCCTGAGCCCCACGCGTGTGCCCATCCGTGCTCCCGCGTACGTGGCTTGATTTGATTGGAACAAAATAAGGCCCGGGCCTACCCCGTTAAAATCAGGGGGGGGGGGGTGATTAGATTAGAAAGGGAAAAAGACAGCCGTAGGATGAAGTGGGAGCACGGAAGGGAGCATGGGGAGGGAGCAGGCAAGCCGGATCCCCATTTCCCATGCATCCATTTTTCCAGTGTAACAACTCAAGAATGGACAGCATGTCTCCATGTCGACCTACAGTTGGCACTTATCATTTGTGACTTCCAAGGTACCATATGAAAACACTGGCATGCATATAGCGTAGCAATTCATGGTGTTCCATGCACAGCAATGGTTGTCAGCTAATCAATCAATCAGTTCATCAATATCTGTATGCGCATGGTTTTGTGGTTTTGCATACTTGGCACCTGACCTGACTATCAACCGACTCACGGAACTACCAGAGAAATGGTAACACACCACATCAATAAACAATGTGCAGTACATGTCCGGACCATTTCTGGGAGCAACATTGCTGATCCACAAGCAAACAAAACGCAATGCTCGGTAAGACCACTCACCAGCTTGAGGGCTGCGAGAGCCTGACTGACATAGAGGATGATGGTGAGCTTCTCCTGCAACGCGACGAGGTTCCCCCGGGTGGCATTGAGCTCCTGCACCTGCTGGGCGTCCCCGACGAGGTCGCCCGTGAGCACCCGGACGACCTCCCTGAGCTCCCGGATCCTCCCGACGGCGGCGACGATCTCCCCGTCGAGGCCGCGGAGCCGGCCCTGGGCCTCGTAGAAGGACTCGGAGCGGCGCGCGATCTCCTGCACGAGGTGCGCCTCGACGACGTCCAGGTGCTGGCCGAGGCGCTCCTGCAGGGCGGGCTCGGCGAGCGGGCAGGCGGCCTCGAAGGTGGCCCCCTCCTCGAGCGCGAAGTCCTCCTTGAAGAAGAGCGCGGGGACCTCGCGGAGGCATGCGGCGAGGCCGGAGGACGGGGAGGCGGCGGCCGGGGCGCCGTCGTCGGAGGCGGCGAGGGCGAGCTCGGCGGTCGCGTGGAGGCGGACGTCGGCGAAGCGCGCGAAGGGATCGGCGACGCGGGCGAGGTAGGGCGCGAAGTCGGCGCGGGAGACTTCGCAGGGGTGGGAGGGCGGGGGCGGGGCCTCCGGGAGCGCGGCCGGCGGGGGCCACGGGAGCCAGTAGGAGCCCGCGGAGGCCGAGGGGAGCGGGTTGTTGAGGAGCGAGGTGATGGACTGCGGGGCGCCGCCCGGGGGCCCCGCCGCGGCGGCGGTGGGGGAGTCGGTGGAGTAGGCCGAGGAGGAGGCGGAGGCGGTGCGGAGGGGCGGGCGCGAGGCCATGGCGGGCGCGCGCACGGGGGGGCTAGGGGAGGGGAGGCGGCGGCATGGGAGATCGGGATCTGGGAGGGAGGGCCGGGGAGCGGAGCCAACCGCAGGGGTGGGGGGGAGAGCTTGGCTGGTCAGATCTGTCGCTGGTCAGGTGGGAGGGATGGAGGGAGGAAGGGGAGAAGAGAGGGAGGGAGGGAGTGTGGTGGTTTGCTTCCCTGATTTCTCCCGGTTTTTTCCTCCTCTCTCGCCTCTGGTTTCTCTCTACAATAATCTTCTTTTTCAGCTTTTTGATTTGTGCTAGGATATCATGATCCTCTCTGTCTAGTCTTGAATGGAAACTACATCTTTCTCTGTGTACTTTTTTGCCTAGAGAAGAGAGTTTTATTCAGTGTTCATATAGTTGCGGTCGAGAGGCAAAAGTTTCTCGATACGTGTCGGTCCTCGATGCAACAACACGGTTGTGCTTCGCTTCGTATACAGCTATAATTTGTCAACCGATCGGCCACTCTGTTCCGGTCCCTGCTAATTCTCTGTGAAACAAACTCACTGAAATTCATCATAGTTTTGACCCCATGAACAAGACGCCTATAAGCCGTGCATACTAGTTCATCGTTAGAGAAAATGGGCCAAATCGAATCCCCAATGATCATCGACGGTTCTGTATGTTGTAGTGTGACAGCCATCCCCTGCATAATAGGATAAATCTCCGCTCCAAGGGCGTCATTGCAGTGAGACACATGCTGGTAAGCAGCGAATATAATGGATCCATCATGTCGCGGTGTAACCTTCTAAGAAGTGTGTGAATTGGACTAACAAGTGCTTAATAATATGAGGTGTGGGTAAAATGATAGCGCCAAACTAGCAAACAGAGAAATGATAAAAAAATAATTAAAAAATCATCCACATGCAAAAGTCATTAATACATAAATGCATATTTGATCATGTATGTCCACATAATAATGTAGTGTTAAGCTTACAACATTAGAAAATGCACCCGTCATAGAAAGTGTCCTTACAATCACGGTGGGTCTACCACTTCGACCGCACCCATGTCTTCTAAGCATATGGAACAAATTTAGACAGACGCATTTACCTCATCCAGCGCCTTCTCCTTGCTAAGTTGGAGAAACGCTGACAAGCTCAAGGTGTGAAGGAGAGTTTCACTTTCATGTTGAAGTCGAAGCCGGAGTCGCCCCTCACTCCAAAACAACAGTTGTCTTCGAGTGTCTGCGAGAGTTTCTCAAGGTTTCCCCAAAGTTTTTTTTAGAAAAACATGTAACTTTATTCATACTCATAACAATTACATGTACATTGATTTGGACCTAAGATCCAAAAAAATACAAAGTAACTCCTATGACTAAGAATTACAATGAAATCTCTTGAAAACACCTTCGTCACGGCGTCAATTTCTACTCGAAGAAATACTCCAAAAACTTCGGTAAACAGGCTGCAATTGGACTGGAGCAACGATGTTGTCACTCTTTCACTCGCACGAACATTACCAATAATGGTTTTTGAAAGCACCTTGAGTGGCCCATCAAAAGGATGGAAAGCCTTGATCGACGAATGTACTTGGGCCGGGGATTATCCCCTAGAAGCGCAGGCTGTCGAATCACTATATCTTTGATATGGTGTCGATGAAAGATTTCACCTCCACAAAGAATCAGACCAACAAAAAAGGAAAACTAGACGCGCTGGTGGGCCATGTATAGAGTTGGCGCATCTGGGCCCTTGTCGTGGCAGCACTCTGGGCCGGCCCTTGGCGACTATCGGTGTCAAAACCGGCGGATCTCGGGTAGGGGGCCCAAGCTATATGTCTGAGGACCGATGGTAACTATGGACAAAGGACACAACATTTACCCAGGTTCGGGCCCTCCTAATGGAGGTAAAACCCTACTCATGTTTGATTATATACGAAGGGTATAAGAGTTACAAGAGTTGATCTACCATGAGATCGTATTGGCTAACCCTAGATTGGATAGCCTAGCAATGTTGTGATCATGCCTCCGATCTTACCCTCCGATTTATATAGACATCAGAGGGGCTTAGGGTTGTACAAAGTCGGCTTAACAGAAAGGAAATAACATATCCGGACACCTATACTTGCCATCCACGCATACGGGGGTCCCTTCCGGACACGAGAGGTGATCTTCTGTCTTGTATCTTGACGGCCCATCAGTCCGGACCATATCCAATAGACCGGACGCCCGAGTGCAAGAGCATATTTATCCCTAAGGTGTTTTGGTGATTGATGACAATGCTATTGCGGACTAATCGTGTGCGTTGAGTTTTCAGAGATTCATCCTTTGGCACGAGATGATTCCCTCCCCTCGAAGTGTTATTCAAGACGGTGCAGCTCTTTCGTTTCTATGTTGGTGGACTAGTTTCGTAGGAGTCACCGTACTATCAAGAGGGGGTCTGCTTTGGTAAGGCTAGGGTGGAATCAACACGTACACATCATTGTCACACCCTCTGAGCCTTTCCGTTTCAATGGAGAGCTCTTCCCCCTTCTCTTGAGCATCGCTTGGTCCCAGCGGTAGTACCGCGGGCCACAGCGGTAGTACCGCTCGAGTGCATCAAGCGGCAGTACCACTCCTCAGCGGTAGTACCGCTTGGAGCCTCCACCGTAGTACCGCTGCGGCTCCATGCTCCTACCGCCTCGACTCGAGGACTCGTTTTTCGTGTCGGGTTTTGCAACACTAGTTGCGGTAGTAGAGGCGGTAGTACCGCTCCTAAGCGGTAGTACCGCCCTTACCACTGCGGTAGTACCGCTTTGGGTCTAGGTCCTCCTTTTGCTCCTCGCTCCCCTCTTCTGCACGACAGTACCACAAGGTGGGACGGTAGTACCGCTGGCCACAGCGGTAGTATCGCCCACCCCAGCGGTAGTACCGCCCTTTGCGGGGCTGCTTGGAGGGTAACGGTTGGATTGTTCCCCCCACTATATAAGGGGGTCTTCTTCCCCAAAGTTGACCTACCTCTTCCCCCAAAAGCTCCATTGTTGCTTCAAGCTCCATTTTTTCCCGATCTCTCTCCCTAGCCAATAAAACTTGTTGATTTGTTCGGGATTGGTTGAGAAGGCCCCGATCTACACTTCCACCAAGAGAAATTTGATTCCCCCACTAATCCCTAGCAGATCTTGTTACTCTTGGGTGTTTGAGCACCCTAGACGGTTGAGGTCACCGCGGAGCCATAGTCCATTGTGGTGAAGCTTCGTGGTGTCGTTGGGAGCCTCCAATTAAGTTGTGAAGATAGCCCCAACCTTGTTTGTAAAGGTTCGGTCGCCGCCTTCAAGGGCACCAATAGTGGAATCACGGCATCTCGCATTGTGTGAGGGCGTGAGGAGAATACGATGGCCCTAGTGGCTTCTTGGGGAGCATTGTGCCTCCACACCGCTCTAACGGAGATGTACTTCCCCTCAAAAGGAAGGAACTTTGGTAACACATCCTCGTCTCCATCAGCTCCACTCTTGGTTATCTCGTGCCTTTACTTGTGCAAGCTTATTTGTGTTGCATTCCTTGCTTGCTTGTGCACTTGTTGATTGTTGCATCATATAGGTTGCTCACCTAGTTGCATATCTAGACAACCTACTTTAATGCAAAGTTTAATTTGGTAAAGAAAAGCTAAAAATTGTTAGTTGCCCATTCACCCCCCCTCTAGTCAACTATATCGATCCTTTCAATTAGTATCAGAGCCTCGTCTCTTTTTTAAGGACTTTGTCGTCCGAAGAGTGTGGTTGACACCATAGACGGTAGGGAGGAGCACTCCGGTGTGAATCCAAGCTTGTCTACGGGTGATGGGGGAACCGCGGTCTCTCGTGAGGAATTCAATGTGTCTTTGGACACATTGAAAACCTCCATGACGACAGAGGTTGAAAGCATGTTTAATAAATTCTTAGAAGGACTTAAACTATCTACCTCGCCGATGAAAGTGGGTGATCCCACTAACAAGGTGACAGATGCTAGCTCCGACAAGGGGGGGGGCTAATAGTGAAAAGGGTCCTTCTACTAGTGGTAGAAATGGCACCGGCATCTTTGCCCATGTGAAACCTCCAACTTATGGAGGACTGATTCCTTCCACTCATTTAAATCATGTTGGCCCTCCTCCTAAGATTGTGAAAAATGAGGACTTTGATTCTTGGGTTTATCGCTTCAAGCGTCATTTAAATCATGTGAATACTAATCTTTGGAGAATCATTAAAGAGGGTTTCTATCTGCATGACCGAAGCAACTTCACCCCTAGAGAAGCCGTGGACAATCAATTCAATGAGAATGCTCTTTTCATCATCCAAGATGCAATCCCCCCCCAAAGATCTCCCTTATCTTCGACCCTATGCCATGGCCAAAGACGCATGGCATTGTGTTGTGTCTCTCTATCGGGGAAGCGTAAGCATTCAACGCTCCAACTATGAAGTGGTGCAAGATGAAGCCGATGAGTTTGCAATGAAAGAAGATGAAGAACCTCGTGAGCTCTTTTGGAGAGTAACAAAGCTCACGGTCTCACTCCAAGATCATGGGAGCAAGGACACGGATGACAATTGGATCAAGCGAAAGTTCCTCAAGGCCATGATGCCCTACAACGGCCATGTCCTCTGTCATCCGTCAAAGACCGGACTTCCACTCCATGACTTCAAATGAAGTGTTGGATGAGTTCATGGCAATGAGCATCTTGGACAAGACTGCCGACAACGTGGTGTGCGTTCTCAAAGAACAAAGAAGCCCAATCTTGCCTTGAAGGCCAAGGTTATTGATGAAGAAGAGGGAGAAGAGGAAGATGAGGAGAGCAACCCCGAAGATACAAAATATGATTATCACGAGCACATGGCCCTTGCTTCAAGGCAATTTTGGAGAAAGAAGAACACAAGGCCCAACTTCAACAAGAACAACTCAAGTGGCTTCAAGGGCAAGCAACGAGTAAGAACTTGTTACAACTGTGTCAATGTGAGCCACTTCGTTGTGGATTGTCCTTACGAGAGGCGGGAAGACAATGGTGGCAAGCTCATCCGAAAAGACAAAGCCAAGTCCTTCCAAACAAGAACAACTTCACCAAAAAGACTCCTACTCGAGGGTTGGTGGTTCAAGAAGAATACCATGAGGATGACGATGATGATGAACATAGTGAAGCAATGGCCATGGCCTCCGTTGCCATTGCCACAACTCCCCGGGTGTCTCTCTTCGATTCACCCAACAAGAACATCACCGCCAAGTGCCTCATGGCCAAAGCCTCTAACAAGGTAACCCCCAACATCAAAACCACCATCATTACTAATCCCTCCTTGACAGATTGCATTGATGAAAATGAGGGGTCTAGTGAGGAAGTAAATGAATTTGAGTCTTTTATGAGTAAGCTCAAGGGCAAATCCAAGAAGCACTTCGTTGCTCTCTTGGAACAACTTGGTGAAGCCAATGACATGATCGAGGCTCATGAAGAAACCATCTTTAAGATGGAAGGCCATAGTCATGACTATGCCGATGAGATATCGGATCTCTCTAATGCTATTGAGGAAAAGCATGGACATCGTTTGGCTCTTGAGGAGTCACACAACGATGACCATGCTAAGTTAAAGAAAGATCTTAATCATGCTCTTGTCGTGTCTCGTGTGCTAACTTCCGAGAAGGCTAAACTTGGCGTTGACCATGCTAGACTCAAGGAGGAGTTTGACTTACTCAACAAGGCCCACGAGGTCTTAAAGGGTGCTCATGCTAGCCTCAAGGAGTCTCATGATCAACTCCAAGTTAAGCTAACCAAAGAAAAGGCCACCTTTCCTCATATGGTATTAACTGATAATGCAAATGCCACTAACCCGTGTTGTGAGCATGTGCATCTTGTGGAGGAGAATGCCAAGTTGAAGGAGCAACTTGAGAAAGGACTTGTGACATGCATACAAGGTGAGAAGAACCTCAACGGCCTTTTGAGAAATCAAAAGGAAGTTGTGGCCAAGGAGGGAGTTGGGTTCACACCCAAGTCCAAGAACAAGAAGAAGAACGACAAGACCAAACGACCTACTCCTCTCAAGCAAACTTTTGTGAAGGAGGGAGAGGGTGCTCATAAGGAGAAGAAGAACAATGTGAAGGGTGGTGATGTCAAAAAGGGCAAAGCCACCTCTTCCAACAAAGTCGGCGACTTTAACCCTTCTTATGTGTTGTGCCGTGCTAGTGATGGGCATGTTTGTGCTAAGTTTGTTGGTTCTTCTTATGAGTACATTGAATGGTCTATTTGGGTTCCTAAGACCCTTGTTACTAACATCAAAGGACCCATTACTAAATTGGCACCTAAAACCAAGCATTGATCTCTTGTAGGTGTTTGCTTCTGGTGGGGGGTCATGGTTGCTCGATAGTGGAGCAACAAATCATATGACCGGGAGCAATGACTTGGTGGTGGACGTGCACAAGATCCCATCTATGCCCACCAATGTCGAGTGGGGTGATGCCTTGTCTTCTAAGGTATTGGATCTTGGCAAGGTTGTCATTTCTCATGATCTAACGATCAAGAAAGTCATGCTTGTTGAGTCCCTTGCGTACAATCTACTTTCTGTTCGTCAACTTGCACTCATGGGCTTTGCCACTTTCTTTGATATTGATACCGTGGCCCTCTTGTGGAGCAAGACTCTTAAAGTAGCCTTTGTTGGGCATGTCGAGAACGGTCTCTATGTGATTAACTTTTCGGAGCGACCCACTAAGACCGCGACATGTCTAATGGCTAAAGTTGATGTGGGATGGCTTTGGCATCACCGTTTAGCCCACATCAATATGAGATCTTTGCAAAGTCTTCTCAAGGGGGACCATGTCCGTGGACTAACAAATGTTAGTTTTGCCAAAGATCGTGCTTGCAGTGCTTGTATCGAAGGAAAGCTTCATGAAAAGGCTCACCCTCCCACGACTATCATCTACTTGAAGAGACCCTTGGAGCTCCTTCACATGGATCTCTTTGGGCCTCCATCCTTTGATAGTCTTGGAGGTAGAAAGTATTGCTTGGTGATTGTGGATGATTATTCAAGGTACACTTGGGTATTTTTCTTCAAGAGGAAGAGTGAGACTCAACAAACCGTCATCGACTTTGCAAATGAAGCTCAACGTTAACATGATGCAAAGATCTTGACAATAAGAAGTGACAACGGCACCGAGTTCAAGAACTACACCTTGGATGAGTTTCTTAGTGATGAGGGGATCAAACATCAATACGTTGCACCATATACCCCTCAACAAAATGATGTCGCGGAGAGGAAGAACCGGACGTTGATGGATGCGACAAGGACCATGATGGCAAAGTTCAAGTCTCCATACAACTTTTGGGCTGAAGCCATCAACATAACATGTCATGCATCCAATCGGCTCTATCTCCGCAAAGGATTGAACAAGACTCCTTATGAAATACTTACTGGTAACAAGCCCAACCTCAAGTACTTCCGGGTGTTCGGGTGTAAGTGTTTCATCCTCAAGAAAGGTGTTCGCTTGTCTAAATTTGAGGCTAGAGCTTATGAGGGCATATTTTTTGGTTATGCTACAAACTCTCATGCTTACCGTGTCCTCAACAAGTCCACCAGACTCATTGAGGAGACGTGTAACGTGGAGTTTGACGAAAATAACGGCCCCCAAGTGGAGCAAAGTGGTACTTGTGATGTAGGTGATGAAATTCCTCCCCAAGCCATAAGAAGAATGGGTGTGGGTCATATCCTACCCATTGAGGAACCCCTTGTGGCCGAAGGAGAAGGACAATGCTCCACTCAAGTGGAGCCATCACCAACCCAAGACCCACACGCTTCCAAAGAACAAAGTGAAGGCCCTCAACCTTTTGAACAAGACCAAGGGCAAGATTAACCTCAAGATGGTGGTGAACCACCAAATGATGCCCAAGGTCAAGTTATCCCCCTCGAGCAAGTTCAAGATCAAGAGCAAGCTCAAGATCTAGAACAAGCTCAAGACGGCGCTCAAGATAATCAAGTTAACCCTCCTCCTTCCACATCCAAGGAGGAATTAGAGCGTCGTGCCGCGAAGATTGCTTCCAAGCTCACCACCAAAGGTCATCTCATGGAGAATGTGGTTGGAAGCCTAAGAAAGGGGGTAAGCACTCATAGACAATTAGCAAACTATTGTGAACATCATGTGTTTGTCTTTTGTGTTGAACCCCAAAAGGTCTATGAGGCGCTCGAAGATTCGGATTGGCTCAATGCCATGCATGAAGAACTCAACAACTTCGAGTACAACAAGGTGTGGAGATTGGTGCCAAGGCCATCAGGGAACCACAATGTCATTGGAACCAAGTGGATATTCAAGAACAAGCAAGATGCTCATGGGAACATCATTCGCAACAAGGCAAGATTGGTAGCACAAGGCTAGTCACAATTCGAGGGTATCGACTATGGTGAAACCTTTGCTCCCGTTGCTCGCCTTGAATCCATTCATTTGTTGATTGCTTATGCTTCCCATCACAACTTTAAGTTACAACAAATGGATGTGAAGAGTGCTTTTCTTAATGGTCCTATTAATGAGTTGGTTTATGTCAAGCAACCCCCCGGGTTCGAGGATCCCTGCTTCCCAGATCACGTGTATCAACTCTATAAGACACTTTATGGCCTTAAGCAAGCCCCACGTGCGTGGTATGACCACCTTACCGAGTTGTTGCAAGATCGTGGATTTGAGGTTGGGAAAATCGATCCCACTCTTTTTACTAAGAAGGTCAAAGGGGAGTTATTTGTATGCCAACTATATGTTGATGATATTATATTTGGTTCCCCTAACAAAGCTTTCAATGAGGAATTTGCCGCTCTCATGACCTCTTAGTTCAAGATGTCTTCGATGGGAGAGTTGAAGTTCTTCCTTGGTTTTGATCAAGCAAAGAAGAGAAGGTACCTTCATCAACCAAGCCAAATACACTCAAGACATGCTAAAAAGATTCAAGCTAAGCGATGTCAAGCCGGCTTCTACTCCAATGCCCACCAAGTGCCAACTTGACATTGATCCCAATGGTAAAGCGGTGGATCAAAAGGTATATCGCTCCATGATTGGCTCCTTGCTTTACCTTTGTGCATCTAGACTGGATATCATGTTGAGTGTGGGAATGTGTGCACGGTTTCAAGCCGCACCGAAGGAAAGCCACTTTGTGGCGGTCAAGCGAATCTTCCAATATTTGGCTCATACCCCAAACTTTGGCTTATGGTACCCAAGAGGAGCAAACTTCAAGCTAGAAGGATATACGGATTACGATTGGGCGGGAGACAAAGTGGAGAGGAAGTCCACTTCCGGAGGGTGCCAATTTTTTGGTTGCTCTTTGGTGAGTTGGTCTTCCAAGAAGCAAAGTTGTGTGTCTCTCTCGTCCACCAAAGCGGAGTATGTGGCGGCCGGTAGTTGTTGTGCACAACTCTTATGGATGAGGCAAACTTTAAAGGAGTACAGTGTCATTTGTGACAAAGTGCCTCTTTGGTGTGACAATGAAAGTGCCATCAAGATTTCTCTCAACCCGGTACAACATTTCAAGACGAAGCATATTGAGATTCGGTATCACTTCATTCGGGATCACATTAGGCGAGGGGAGATCAAGCTCAAGTATGTTAATACTCATGATAACCTTGCAGATATTTTCACGAAGCCCTTGGATGAAGCAAGATTTCGTGAGTTAAGGCATGAGCTAAATATCATTGATTCGAGCAATGTGTTTTGAACCCATGCACACCCCACCACATTCAACTTGTTGTCTAGTTTAGGTGTAGGCATGGACATAGGGGGAGTGGTGTTCTCTCAATGAACTCTTCCTCCCCTCATTATGCATAAATTGATCGTGTCTTTCACATTAACCATTTTTTATGGTACTTGTGCTTCAAGGACGAGTTTTGGTCATGGGCCCAAGGTTAAAATCTTCGGGGCGCCATAGCTCTTGACTCAAACATAGGTGGCCTCGGCCACCGCCCTCTCTTGAAGAGGTGTGTTTCTTGTCCCCTTGCTAGTGTTCTTGCTGTCGAGTTTTATTTCCTCTTCTTGCAGTTGGTTTTCTCTGTTTTTTTTCGAGCAAAGTCGTCTGTTGTCTAGTTGTTGAGCCTTGTTAGGCGGTACTACCGCTGGTGGTGCGCAGTACTACTGCTTATGTTGACAAGCGGTACTACCGCCCACCAGCGCGGTACTACTGCCGAGGGGCGGGACCAGGGGGTTATGTCGGGGCAGGGGAGGTTTCATCTCCCCCATACCCATTCGCTCCGCCCCCTCGTTCCTCTTCGTCTCTCCAGCATCGCCTCGCCGCGGGAGGGCTCCGGCGGGCCGTCGTCTTCGGGCTATCCATCTCCATTTCCTTCAGTGGAGTCGATCCCCACCTCGTCCTCTTGCCATGGATGCCGGTATTGCCCCCGTTCCTCCTCTCTTTTTGTCTAGATTTCAGATCTAGCATCCTAGGGGCAATAGTGGTTGCATCTCTCGATTTTTGGCTAAATCTAGGCTTGAGTAGGTCGGAGAAGGCAACTAGACTATTTGGATTAGTGTTTGGTAGGAGTATTTTTCAATTTGGAAGGCCAGTAGTGCCGGATTTGACCACGTTAGTAGGGAACCGCCGTTTCCCCGTTTCGAGCGGTACTACCGCTCTCATTGGCGCGGTACTACCGCTCGGGCGGTATTGCCGCTTCCAGGTCGCGGTACTACCATTTCTTGCCTAGTTCCTTCATGTTCCTACCATTTCCTGATCTCGTTCGTTGTGTTTGTTGGCTTATGCTCGTTCTTTCTGGTTGTTTCGTGTGTTTGGTTCCAGGTGATGAACATCCTGAGCAGCAAGCCCGCCGTGTCAACCCCGGTCGTGCAATGTCAAAGCACTACCGCACATCTAAGTCAGCAGGTGGTTCATCTAGTGCTCCACCGCCTCCAGCGGGTGCTTCCTCAAGTGCTCCACCTCCGCCTCAGCTCAAGAAGAAGTCTGCCGTCAAGCTGAAGCCGAGGGGAAAACTGTGACTGAAATGAATGCCAAGGAGTTCTAGGCAAGGCGTCGCTACAACCCCTATGTGGAAGACCAAGAACCTACTTTGGTCAACCGTCTGTTCTGGAACCGCTTTAAGTTTGCCATCTTCTTTGATGTGATCAAGGCCAAGAAGAATCTCTATGTTGATGTGCGCTCCATCGACACGGACTTTATGGAGAAAGACCATGAGTACTTTGGTGAAGCCCTTCAGATGTGCTCTCAGTTGAACATTCTTAGGATAATGCAATTCAACAAGGACTTTGATGCAGATACAATGGCTCAATTCTATGCCACTGTCCATCTAGGAACTGATGAGGACAGGACTCTGACTTGGATGACAAATGGCAAGTTGCTTTCTGTCAAGTGGAAGGCTTTCATGGAGTTACTTGGGGTGGAAGATCACGGGCTTGAGACTCCAATCGGCTTCCGCCCTTGATATGTCTCCAATGTATCTATAATTTTTGATTGTTCCATGCTATTATATTACCCCTTTTGGATGTTTATGGGCTTTATTTTACATATTTATATCATTTTTGGGACTAACCTACTAACCGGAGGCCCGGCCCATATTGCTATTTTTTTTGCCTATTTCAGTATTTCGAAGAAAAGGAATATCAAACGAAGTCCAAACGGAATGAAACCTTCGGGAGCGTGATTTTTGGAACGAACATGATCCAAAGGACTTGGAGTGCAAGTCAAGAAGCAATCTAGGCGGCCAAGAGATAGGAGGGGTGCGCCCACCCCTCCTAGGTGCACCCCCTGTCTCCTGGGCCCACGAGCGGCCACCGACATACTTCTTCCTCCTATATATACCTACGTACCCCGAAAACATCCAGGGAGCCAACGAAAAACAATTTCCACCGCCGTAACCTTCTGTATCCGCGAGATCCCATCTTGGAGCCTTTGCCGGCGCTCCGCCGGAGGGGGAATCGACCATGGAGGGCTTCTACATCAACACCATAGCCCTTCCGATGAGTTGTGAGTAGTTTACCGCAGACCTTCGGGTCCATAGTTATTAGCTAGATGGCTTCTTCTCTCTTTTTGGATCTCAATACAATGTTCTCCCCCTCTCTTGTGGAGATCTATTCGATGTAAACTCTTTTTGCGGTGTGTTTGTCGAGATCCGATGAATTGTGGGTTTATGATCAAGTTTATCTATGAGAAATATTTGAATCTTCTCTGAATTCTTTTATGTATGATTGAGTTATCTTTGCAAGTCTCTTCGAATTATCAGTTTGGTTTGGCCAACTAGATTGGTAGTTCTTGCCATGGGAGAAGTGCTTAGCTTTGGGTTCATCTTGCGGTGTCCTTACCAAGTGACAGAAAGGGTTGCAAGGCACGTATTGTATTGTTGCCATCGAGGATAAAAATATGGGGTTTATATCATATTGCTTGAGTTTATCCCTCTACATCATGTCATCTTTCTTAATGCGTTACTCTGTTCTTATGAACTTAATACTCTAGATGCATGCTGGATAGCGGTTGATGTCTGGAGTAATAGTAGTAGATGTAGGCAGGAGTCGGTCTACTTGTTGCGGACATGATGCCTATATACATGATCATGCCTAGATAATATCATAATTATTCACTTTTCTATCAATTGCTCGACAGTAATTTGTTCACCCACCGTAATACTTATGCTATCTTGAGAGAAGCCACTAGTGAAACTTATGGCCCCCGGGTCTATCTTTTATCATATAAGCTTTCAATCTACTTTTATTTGCATCTTTACTTTTTGCATCTATATTATAAAATACCAAAAATATATTTATCTTATCATACTATCTCTATCAGATCTCACTTTCGCAAGTGGCCGTGAAGGGATTGAAAAACCTCTTTATTGCGTTAGTTGCGAGTTCTTCGTTTGTTTGTGTAGGTGCGTGGGACTTTTAAGGAGCCTCCTACTGGATTGATTCCTTGGTTCTCAAAAACTGAGGGGAATACTTACGCTTCTATTGCTGCATCACCCTTTCCTCTTCAAGGAAAACCAACGCAAGCTCAAGACGTAGCAAGAAGGATTTCTGGCGCCATTGCCGGTGAGGTCTTCGCTCAAGTCAAGACATACCAAGTACCCATCACAAACTCATCTCCCTCGCATTTACATTATTTGCCATTCGCCTCTCGTTTTTCTCTCCCCCACTTCACCCTTGCCGTTTTATCGCCCTCTCTTTCCCAATCTTCTCCTTTCTTTTTCGCTTGCCTTTTTCTGTTTGCTTGTGTGTTGGATTACTTGTTGCCATAGTGCAAGATAATACCAAATTGTGTGATTTCTCCAATACCAATAATAATGATTTCCTTAGTACTCCGATTGCTCCTCTTAATGATGTCGAGTCTTGTGAAATCAATACTGCTTTGCTGAATCTTGTTATGAAAGATCAATTCGCCGGCCTTCCCAGTGAAGATGCCACTACTCATCTAAACAACTTTGTTGATTTGTGTGATATGCAAAAGAAGAAAGATACGGATAATGATATTGTTAAATTGAAGTTATTTCCGTTTTCTCTTAGAGATCGTGCTTGTCACATCCCTAGCCTTGCTATGCACTTGGACTAGCTTGGTTGTTGCTTCATGTCTAAATTTTACTTAAGATTGAAATGGGGATGTTCAAACCCTAGCATTAAATCAACTCAACTAGGATGGATTAAAATCTTTTTCAATAAACCCAAAATGTCCCTAAGAAAAGTTCATGGTTTCTGGTTAAGGTGGGAACCTCTGCCAAAAATGATGAATATATTCTCAGATCATTTTTGGATTTTTGAATTAAATCATTTGTAATTGAGTTGGAGTTATAAATTTCTATAAATACTTTTATAACTCCAATAATTCTGGAAAATGTTGTGGGACTTTGTGTTAGTCCATTTAGCACCCACAAATAATTTCAGAAGAAATAAAAATGGTTTAGTAATATTTCTAAATCAAAACAGAATTGAAATATTAGAAAAAGTGAAACAAAACAGTAGAAATAAAACAAAATAGAGCTTACCTGGCGCCACCAACCGGCCCAGCACTATAGCTGGCCGGCCCAGCCCACCACGACCCCTCCCTGTAGATGGCTCCACTTGACTTGAGGCTATTCGCATATTACTTGCTTATGCTAACCATCATAATATTATCTTACAACAAATGGATGTGAAAAGTGCATTCCTCAATGGTAAGCTTGAGGAAGAAGTATATGTTGCCCAACCCCCGGGTTTTGAAGATCCAAAGAATCCTGACAAAGTCTTCAGACTTAACAAGGCCCTGTATGGCCTCAAGAAGAATTTGTTCCTCCAAGCTTAAAGTGCATTGAACGTGAATCTGCTAATTCTTCACCTGAATGTTCAAATGCTTCAACTGTTACAAATTCTTCTCCTGCCTCTGCTATCACTAATTCCTCATCTGAGGACATTGCTAGTACTACTAATGATGCAGGGCTGAAGGAATTGTACACGACATGCATGTACAAAAGCCTCAAAGGGCATCAGATTCTTTGTGATGTGCTCAAAAAGCAGATCCTCAACAGAAACCCTAGGAAAGAGGGTATTGCCTTTGAGAGGAAACTCAATGCTGATGGAACATATTGGAAGCCTGAGCAGTACCCCAAAACCTCATGGGTTGCTGCAAAGGGACCTCCAGTTGATCCATCCAACTTATCTGGCTTTACATGTGAATCTCCTCATTCTTCTGATGAGTCATTTGACTCCAACTATAAACTGTTCAAAAATCAGAATGGTGAAGTATTTGCTAGATATGTTGGGACTAACTGCAGGAACGGTTCCCCTATGAAGAAAATCTGGGTTCCCAAAAGTTATGTTGAAAGTCTTCAGGTGAATGTTCTCATGACACCACCTGTGAAGAATAAGAACCCCAGACCAAATTCTTCATATGGACCTAATTCTTCACATGGATCAAATTCATCAAATGGGTCAAAGTCTTCATATGATCATCATCGTGCTAACCCCTCTATTTCGCAGGGTAGAGCTAAGGGCTATGAATATGCGCATTATTCTTCAAATCATTATGTTCATAAGTCTTCGAAGAATTTCTCTACTTATTCATATGCTTACCCTAACCCCTCTTATGTGAAACGAAATGGATTGGCCTCTATGCCACCTTTCTCATATGGTGCTCGCAGAGTGATGAACTCTTTGCCACCCCTTCAGATGTGGGTGGTGAAGAAAAAGAACTAATCCTTTGTGCAGGGTCAGGTCTCCAGACGTGCTTTAAACGTCTGAAGAATTTGCTGGAGGCCTGACAAAGTGCCTGAAAGGACGCAGGCGAATCATGATGAAATGAACTTTCATTTCACACGTCCTCATACTGAAATATCTGTTTTACTGTTTGATGAAATTCATCTGATGAACTTGATACCATATTCTTCACTGATGAAGTATATGAGATCGTAAGTTGCACTAATTCATCTGCAGGATGATCAACCCAAAGTCAATGAGTGGGTTTTCGATAGTGGATGTACAAATCACATGACTGGTGACAAGAACCTATTGATGGATGCTCCCTTAACACCGTCGCATCTGAAGCACATCATCTTCGCTGACAAAGGCAAAAGTCAGGTATTGGGTCTAGGTAAGGTTGCGATCTCAAAGGATCGACACATGGACAAAGTCATGCTTGTCGAGTCCTTAGGATACAACCTCATGTCTGTCTTAATGCTTTGTGATCTTGATATGGTTGTTGTCTTTGGAAGATATCGATGTGTTGTGATCATGGAAGCTGACTATTCCAAAGTCTTCGAAGGCTTTAGGAGAGGAGATCTGTATACTGTTGATTTCTCTACAGGACCACAACCAACAATGTGCTTACTTGCAAAAGCTTCAGAAGGCTGGATATGGCATTGACGACTTGGTCATGCTGGCATGAGAAATCTGAACACGCTTGTGAAGAAGAAGCATGTCATTGGCATTGAGAATGTCAAATTCCTCAAGGATCACTTATGCGGAGCTTGTGAAGCTGGAAAGATGACCAAGGCCAAGCATCCAACGAAGACTATCATGACCACTACTCGTCCATTCGAATTACTTCACATGGATCTCTTTGGTCCTAATCATTATTCTGCTGTTTCAAATGATGCATCTCTATATGGCTTTGTCATTGTTGATGACTATTCTCGTTACACATGGGTACACATTGTCACTTACAAACATGAAGTGCAGGAAATCTTCAAACGATTTTCCTCGAGGGCTTCAACCAACTTTGGTGTGAAGATCAAGCACATCAGAACTGACAATGGGACTGAGTTCAAGAATTCCGGTCTTGATGGCTATCTTGATGAACTTGGTATTACTCATGAGTTATATGCTCCTTATATTCCTCAGCAGAATGGCGTCGTGGAGCGCAAGAACAGAACCCTCGTTGAAATGGCTCGCACTATGCTTGATGAATACAAAATGCCTCGTCTTTTTGGATTGATGCAATTGATACTGCGTGCCACATCATCAATTGGGTATATCTTCACAAATTCTTCAAGAAGACTGCCTATGAACTCCTCACTGACAAGAAACCAAATGTGAGTTATTTCAAAGTCTTCGGTGCTAAATGTTGGATTAGAGATCCTCATCACAATGCTAAATTTGCACCGAAAGCACATGAAGGTTTTATGCTTGGTTACGGAAAGGACTCACACACCTACAGAGTCTTCAACAACGTTGTTCACAAGGTTGTTGAAACTGTAGATGTGCGGTTCGATGAAACTAATGGCTCGCAAAGAGAGCACCTACCTTCTATGATAGATGAACCATAACCTGAGGATTCTATCAAGTTCAAGGCTACTGAGGATGTTATTCCTACCGAAGAATCTGTTGAAGAATTCATTCCAGAACGTGAAGAAAATTGAGCTGGTGCACCTGATGAAAATGCTGAAGAAAATGGTGCTGAAGAAAATGCTGATCAAATTCCTCAATGACAACCAGCTCATCCTTGCATTGCAAAAGAAGTGCAAGTTGAAAAGATCATCGATGACATTCGAGCGCCAAGTCCTCTCACACACTCAAAAGCTTCACATTTATCTAACTTTTGTGGGCACTATGCTTTTGTCTCTATTACAGAGCCCACTAAGGTAGATGAAGCATTTTTGGAGCCTGAGTGGATTCAGGCCATGCAAGAAGAATTACATTAGTTCGAGCTCAACAATGTCTGGGAACTGGTCAAACATCCAGATCCTCGCAAGCATAATATCATCGGCACAAAGTGGATCTACCGCAACAAGCAAGATGAAAATGGCCTTGTGGTGAGGAATAAGGCACGTCTTGTAGCTCAAGGCTACACACAGGTTGAAGGAATTGATTTCGATGAAACTTTTGCACCTGTTGCTAGACTTGAGGCTATTCGCATATTACTTGCTTATGCTAACCATCATAATATTATCTTACAACAAATGGATGTGAAAAGTGCATTCCTCAATGGTAAGCTTGAGGAAGAAGTATATGTTGCTCAACCCCCAGGTTTTGAAGATCCAAAGAATCCTGACAAAGTCTTGGGACTTAACAAGGCCCTGTATGGCCTCAAGCAGGCCCCTCGGGCGTGGTATGGCACTTTGAAGGAATTCTTCATGAAGAATGGCTTCACACCCGGTTCACTCGACCCTACTCTCTTTACTAAATCTTATGATGGTGAACTGTTTGTGTGCCAAATATACGTTGATGATATTATCTTTGGTTGTACTGACCAACGTTATAGTGATGAATTTGCCTATATGATGAGTAAAGAATATCATATGTCTATGATGGGAGAGTTGAAATTCTTTTTAGGTCTTCAAATTCGTCAACAGCACAATGGTATATTCATATCTCAAGAGAAATACCTCAAGGAAGTTCTGAGGAAATTCGGCATGCAAGACTGCAAAGGCGTCAAAATTCCTATGCCCACAAAGGGCCATATATGCACTGATGAAAATGGTATTGACTTCGATCACAAGGTATACCGCTCCATGATTGGCTCGTTATTGTACCTATGTGCATCTAGGCCAGATATAATGCTTAGTGTTTGCATGTGTGCCCGATTTCAAGCTGCACCAAAGGAATCACACCATAAGGCTGTGAAGCATATTCTTCGATATCTAGCTCACACACCAACACTAGGATTATGGTACCCCAAGGGCTCTACTTTTGATCTCATTGGATATTCTGACTCTGACTATGCTGGTGATCGTGTGGACCGCAAGTCAACATCTGGTACTTGTCATTTCCTTGGATGATCCTTGGTCTGTTGGTCCTCGAAGAAACAGAACTGCGTATCACTATCTACTACAGAGGCTGAGTACATCGCTGCTGGTTCTTGCTGTGCTCAACTGCTATGGATGAAGCAAACCCTCAAGGACTACGGCATCAACGTGAAGAATGTGCCTCTCCTCTGTGACAATGAGAGTGCCATCAAGATTGCTCACAACCCAGTTCAGCACTCGAAGACAAAGCACATACAGATTCGTCATCATTTTCTTCGTGATCATGTGTTGAAGGGCGACATCTCCATCATACACGTGAAGACTGAAGAACAACTAGCCGATATCTTCACAAAGCCCTTGGATGAGAAGAGATTTAGCAAGTTGCGGTGTGAGCTAAATATCTTAGAATCTTCGAATGTTCTCTGAAAAGGACACACATCCTGACACTTATGCAAAATTGATGACTTAGATGTGCAACACATGAAGAAACATTTTTCTTCAATAAATGAAGAATAACACTCTAAGTGTGAAGAAATTAATGAAGAATTTGATTCTCAGAACCCTACGACAATTGTATGCGGTGTCTGAAATCATCATTCTTATACGGTGGGTCACGCCACCACCAAAGTTGAAAATCTTCATTTTTGAAATTCCTCGGTTTTTCTTCAGTCTTTCAAATTCTTCAACTTTGCAAAATCTTCAATGTTTCCGTTGTTTTTCTTCATTGACTATATATATATAGGGTGGGTCTATTATGATAACACCCTTAAGAGTCTTATTCTGCACACCACTTTCTTATTCTGCTAACACCCGACCCGCCCCGAACGACCGAACCTAACACTAAAAACAACCGCCCGCCTTCCTAATAAGAAAGAAAAAACAGCCAGCCACCCCCACTTCTTCCTCCCCACCCACCCCGACCACTTCCTCCCCATTATCCACCCCACCTCCGCGACGCCCGCCGACCACCACCTCGCGACGCGCCGCCCGGCCGGCCACCCACCACCTCCGAACGCGCCGCCCGGCCGGCCACCCACCACCTCCGAACGCGCCGCCCGTCCAGCCACCCGACCCCTCACCACGCGCCGCCCGGCCGGCCACCTACCCCCTCACCACGCTCCGCCCGGCCGGCCACCGATCCCTCCCGACGCGCCGCCCGGCCGGCCACCCACCCCCTCTAGCTATGCCGCCTCCCTTCACCACCTTCCTCCTAGCCCCCCTCGCCTTCATCCTCATCTGGCAGCCCGACTTCCGCCAGATCCGCACCATGGCTGCCGCCCGGGAGCTGTGATAGCCCGGATCCGACTCGCCTCCTCCACATCGGGCAGCCACATCCTTCCACAACCTTCTTCTAGCTAGCGGCGTCCTCCCTCATCGTCGGCCACGGCGCCGGAGCCACTGGCTTTTGCTGCTGTGCATGATTTGTTTGCCCCAGGCGAGCATGCTGCAGAATCGGTGGCGATGGATGGATGCAGTTCGGGTGAGGCAGCAGCTCGCGCCATGAATTTCCAAGAGGGTGAGTTTGCATCTCGAGCCGTGCAGTTCATGGCAGTGTGCTATTTCCGTGTGCTTTTCGTAGTTTCAGTCGATCAGCGGCACCACGTCGTCACTCGTGGAGCACGCGCCTGCAGCTCTCCCCTCTACTCCACGCAGTTCGCCGACGGTGGGGAGACAAGTGGACTGCATCCGATCCACAATGCACTGCAACACTCGGACGACTATGTTGCATGAAGATCATGGCGCGAGCTGCTCTTCCTAGGTGTCCTCTGGAAACAACCGGTAGCCATGTCCCTTTGAATGAGGAGCATTTGTTGCTATCACCGGATCCGCCCCTACCTTGCCATTTCCTCCTCTCAATCTTGAAAACTAGGGATTCAGGCAGCAATATTTTCATCCCTCGCCTGCTCATCTTCGGGAATGGGACAGGGGAGATGCTGTCGGTAGCATTAGTCGGACTGTCAGATCATCGTTCCTATGTGGATGCATTTTTGTCTCTTTGATATACTCTGTAGTTTGTTTATTTGTCGATGTGTGTTTCAATTCTTCAACGACATCTTTCCTGTGGTTTACGTGCCGGAGCAGAGATGGACGGTGACGCCAACTACTTCGGTGGCAGCAACATGGAAGTCGCTGCGGCGCTTCTGCCCCTGGATGCCAGTCATGCATTTCAGCGGCGTGCGCGTGGCGGTGAAAGTCCCTCGCGGTCTGCGGCGTCTACGCGTGCAGTTCGGCAGGGTAGCGCATGCAGTGCCTGAAACCCACAGCAGCGCCACCTGAGCCTCAAATGTAATTTTCTTTTTGTTTGCACATGGATGTTCTTCCTATTTCCAAGCCGCATCTATCGTCCAGACCCCCTTTCTTGTGTGTGTAATGTGCAGTTTGATTCGGGCACGTCTGCAGATCAGTTATTTGTAGAAAAAAAGAGAAAAAGGTAAAAAAAAACTTGTTGAAAAATCGATGCAGTCCACTATGTGAAGCAGGTGGTTCTCTTTGTAAAAGACAAAACGACGGGGTTCACTCCTAGCACGCGTGGTTCTTGATGTTTAGTTTGTTCATTGCGGGATATAACTAGCAACAAAAAACATGTTCATTACCTTTGGATACTTGCAGTACAGAACGCCACGATACAAAATAGATTTAGTAAAAAAAGAGCAGTTCCCTTGGCCCCCGAGAGCCATCCAAGACACGGAAAATGTCTGGACAATGCCAACAAAGGTAACGTGGTTCACTTTCGAGAGTGATGTTGTTCACTTGTGCCCAAAAATGAAAGTGCTAAAAATTTAGCGCAACAACAAACATAGTACTGAGGTTCACTTCGATATATGTCGAGGTTCTCTTGCCTCCTCTCTGCAGTCCACTCTTGTTCACAAATTTTTTGAAAGAAAAGACAACAAAAACTCGTCGATGAAAAATTTACGTCTGACAAAAGAAATTATGCAGCTCGCTTGCCCGTCCGATGCAGTGCGGTTTTTATTTCAGAAGCAGTGCGGTCGGCCTATGATGTTGTTCATCCCGTAAGTGCAAAGAAATTGTTACGAAAGCGAAAAAAAGTAATGTGGTTCACTTTTTGATAGTGTTGTGGTTCATTTACACCAGATGTGAAGTGCACTCTACTTTCTCGTCCTTGAAAAAAATCACGTTTGAATAAAAGTAACAATGCCGTTCTCTTTGATGCAGTGCGGTTTTTCGTCCGTTGCAGTGCGGTTTTCAGTCGGATGAAGTACCCACGTCGATTTGGGTGTCGCGAAAAACAGAGTGTCCGCATTTCGGTAAATTCAAAATTCCTCTTAAACCGTAAAGAATTAGAGAGTGTGTTCTACATGAAAGAGTTGCGTATCGTCCATACCTTTCCAAAGGCGTATCGTTTGAATCATTCGGACCAGCGGTTTGCAAAAGTTTTGCCAAAAACGGCCGCCGCCACTCGTCGTCCGCCGCACGATTTTCAAAATTAACTTAAAATCGTAAGGAATTTCAAAAATATTTCAATATATGAAAGTTGCGCCTCGTTCGTAGCTTTCCAACCGGCGTATAACACGTCTCGTATCGACAAACTGTTCAAAAACTAGAGCAAAAATAGTACCAAAAATTTGAAAAAAAATTGAAAAACAGAGTTCCGCGATTTAGTAAATTTGAAACTGCTCTTAAACCGTAATGAATTAGAGAGAGATTTATATATGAAAAAGATGCGCCTCGAAGATATCTATCCAAGGGCGTATCATTTTCTTCATTCCGATAAGCGGTTTAGAAAAAAAACGCGAAAAAACGCTCGCTGTCATTCGTCATCCGCCGCACCATTTTCAAAACTGCTCTTAAACCGTGTGGAATCTCGAAAAGTGTTTAACATGTCGAAGTTGTGCCTAATCCATAGCTTTTCAATGGTATATTACACGCCTTATTCCGATAAACGGTTAAAAAATTAGAGCGAAAACAGTACCGAAAAAATAACGCGTGCAGTTTTTTCCGACGAGAAGTTCACTAGTCTCTATTGCAATGCTCGTCGTCAAAATGATGCAGTGCGCTTCTGTTGAGCGTGCAATGCCAAAGTGGTGTGCAGAATAGTTATTCTGCTAATATTAGCAGAATAGACCATCTGTATATATATGTCCTCTACATCATTCACTTATGGCTATTTCTTCAAGTTGCATTTTTCTGCTAAGTGAATGTGATCAGACCCTTCCCCCTCTATGCTATACTCAACCCAATCTATTCACAAATTCTTCATGTGCGTTCTATTTGAAACTCGTTCAAAATCTTCACTGTGTCTTTGACAGCTGAAGAATTTGCAAACGGAACTTTAAAACTAATCTTATCCAAAATTTTCGGTTTTACCGCTCAATCCGTTCCGGATCCCACGAAAGACTTATCTATTCACCCACGATCTAACACGATCTCCACTCCTCAGTACGTGGGTGACACATGTCAAGCGAAGGAGAAGGGTCAGGGGCAGGTTCGTCCAAAATCTTCGGGTGAACAACTTTTCACTGCGACTATAAATACCCCCTCATCCCTTCCTCACTTCCTTTACTCCGCTCGACCGCTCTCTCTCTCGCTCGAGATCCTCAAACCCTAGTGCCGCCGCTACTCCATCGTCGCCAGTGAGGAAGAGCTTCACTGCCTCGACCTCGTTGCCGTCGTACTCGCGCCGACCGCGGAAATCTTCACTCCGCCGCCGCCGTAGTTGTCTTCCTCCGCCAAGTTAGGGCGTGGAAGATCTACATCGACGAACTTCACTATTCTGCTTCTCAGTTCGTCGTATTCTTCACACAGGGTAATTAAAAGTTACATTTACTACCCCTTTTGATTCGAAATTTCACAACAAAATCTTCAAAGGTGTTTTATTCTTCAAATCCTCACACACAAAACACCTCACTAGTCATCTGTTCTTGATTCGTTTCTCTAAGCATTGTTTTTCTTCAAGATTCCTCAATTATGTGGATCTTCGATCTATACAACTTTGGAACCTAAGACAAAGAACGCTTAGTGAAATTCTTCAAGGCTCATCTGGTTAAATTCCTCAAACTTGTTCTTTTTGAAAAACCTTCTGAGAACGCATATGACCTCTCCAAATTCCTCGCAACTATACTCTATTCACAGGTACTCATGTCCGCTGCTGAATCACTAGGTTCTCATCAACTTAACTCATTTGCAGCGTTCCTCGAAGAAAAGTTGCACACTTCTTTAGAAAAATCGATTGTTCAAATTCCTCATCTGAAGAATATGGCTGATGGTAAGAGGCCGCAGAAAGGAGGAAAGAAGCCAGAGGTCATGACTGCTTTTGAAATCCCTGAGGACCTCTATGCTGATTATTGCACACCTGATGAGGCTAAGTATGGAAAAGAAACCAAAACTCAGCGCAAGGTGCACATACAGAAGATTGAACGGAGATGGGCAAGAGAATGGAGGGAGTACAGATATGTGACTCCAAAGTATATGAAGAAATTCACACTTAATCCTCCATGCCCAAGAGCTCCATTGGCACCTGGCCAAAGAGCTGATCCCACCAGCATCAAGCGTGGTGAGGATTTTCCTGAAGAATGGGCCAAGCGCCAAGCTAAGTTGGCGAGACAAGCTAAAGAAGCAGTGGGGAAATTCAATGAAGACTCTGCTATTGCTACTGCCACTGAGGCCTCTGTCAAGCCAAGAAAATCAATGGCAAAGAAGCCTGCTCACAAGCCAAGTGCTTCACCAACTATGCCCTCACTGCCAAGTTCCTCAGCAATGCCCTCATGGCCAGAATCTTCAAAGCCCTCACGGCTAGATTCTTCAAAGCCCTCACGGCCAGTACCAACCACTGCTCCTCCTCCAAAGTCCTCAGCTGCTCTAGCAAAGTCCTCAACACCTGTACATCTGGCTACATGCCAAAGGACAACATGCATCTCTATTGCCTCTGGTGCCTCAGCAAGTTCCTCAGCTACACCAAAATCTTCATCAGGCCCTACTCTGTTGAAGACTAAGGCAATGGCTGGTCGAGGTACTCGGCCTAGCCCGAAGAAGAAACAGGTTGCTTTCCACGTGCCATCTAATGATGAAGCTGATGATGATGAACTTGCAGAAATCACCAGAGACTGACAAGAAAGGGCCGCTAGAGCCAAAGGCACAAATGTGCCACTGCTTTTGGATCCAAGGGCGATCCTTGATTACATTGATCTCTGGCACAAGGATCCAAATACTCCTATGCCTGATTTCAAGTTGACTCCTGGTCAAAGTCACATGTTGACCCATTTCATCACTGAAGAGAAATGGAAATTTGAGAAGGCCAGGCAGATCAAGAAGACTCAGTTCAGAAAGGAGAAGTTCCTGAAGAATAACGTTGTCAATATGATACCTGATGAACTCCTCAAGATCCAAGCTAAGATCAAAACCCCTAGCAATGATTTCAATGCTTACTATGCTGATTGGCAAGGAGCCAAAGTCAGGTTTGTGAAACTGACTGAGAAATTCACAAATGTTGCAGCCCCATCGCAACAAGAAATTCCTCAAGCTGAAGCATCTGCTCAGCCAACTGAAGAACATGCCAGCACCGCTGATGACATTCAGGCTGCTGAAGAAAATGCTAGTTCCAGGGCTGATGACTCCATTCCAGCCGCTAAATAAATTATCAGGGCATCCACTAGTGGTGCGCCCGAAGAAACTGAAAATGTCAGGGTAACTACATCAGTTGCGCTTGAGGAAATTCAACCAGAAACCTCAGTTCCATCTGCGCCTACACCAACTCCAATTCTTCCATGTGCATTCGATATGAAGAAGACCAAGGCTGCAGAGCGAGCTGCAGTGAAGAAAAGGAAAGCATCCAGTGCTTCAGAATCTTCAGCTCCAAAGAAGATGAAGCCTCTGACAAGCTCTATTGAAAATCCAATTGATGCTGTTCCAATTTCCACCATGCCATCAAAGGACCTTGTTCCTTTTGGTGAGGAATATGTGATCCCAAGAGGATCTAATGAAGAACCTCAATCTGCTGCTTCTTCAGAGCAGGTTGATGAAGAAATTGAAGTGGATGCGATCCCTTCAACGACTGTTGCTTCCTCGACAATGCCTCAGTTCACAGCAGAAGAGGCTGGCGTTGAAGAAATTGAAGATGAAGACGTGGACATTGGCTGCACAACGCCCGTGATGAATGATGACTTTTGGGAAAGTCAGCACCCCAATACTCCACTCTTCACCCCACTTCAACAAATACCTCAGTCCCCTGCACCAACTGTTCAAATGGGCTCTGAAGAAACTCATCCCACCTCGTCTATGCAAGAAGACATTCCAGCCGCTAGTGCTGAAGAAGCTGCTGTTGTTGAACCTTTGAACACGCAGCCTGCTACTGAAGAGGAACCAGAAATTCCTCAGCCTGAAGAACCTGAGATTGCGATTCCTGAGGTTGTGATGCAACTCACTGACACTCCAGTGCCCAAGCCCACGGATCCATTCTCAAAGAAGCAAAAATTCAAGGCTGAAGATTTCTTCAACGAACATGTGTTCTTCACCGACTATAACCCCTATGACTCTGCTCGCATAAGGAAGAGGCGTTTCTGGATTGCTAGTCAAGAAAATTTCTATTCCTCAGTACTGTTCAACAAAGACAAAGTCTTCGACCATGAACACATTCCTCATGTAGACATGGAGTCTCTGCCGTGCTTCGAACCAGTCCTCAGTGTTCTTCATGATGCTCGATTGCTAAATTTCTGCACTGACATCTGTGACTGGAATGAAGAACTCATTCTTTAATTCTATGCAACGCTGCACATCACAGGGAACTCTGAAGATGTGAATTAATGGGTGTTGGACTGGATGTCTAAAAATACTCACTACAAGGCACCAGCAACTGAATTGCTTCGTGCCCTCCCACTCAGTCCTCCCCTTGACGGTGCTCGTTGTCTCTACAGTGAACCTGAACTTTCAAATCATTTCATGCAAGTGTTGACGAAGCCTTTGAAGCCAGGGCAGGCTCCTCGAACCATATTCCTCGTCAAGGACTTACTATATGTGCCTCGGACTGTCTATCACATTCTGACGAAGACAATGAGTCCTATCAAAGGCCATGACTCAAATGATGAAGAGGTCATTGGCATCATGAAGAACATGCTTTTCAATATCATTCATGGCGTTCCCGTTAACTTCCATGATTTCTTCATGAGGGCTCTGGCGAATATTGCTATGTCACCATTTGAGCTGAAGCCTTATGCACCATGGATTATGAGATTCATCAGGACAAGGGCTTCACTAAATTACAAAGCTGACACTTTGAACCATGGCAGCTACTTGCCTCCCATTGAAGTCCTCAAACAGACATATTCCTCAGCTGATGACAAAGGCAAGGCATCTGCTATGATAGATGAAGGCATTCGTCCATTGGATGGTCAATTTCGCAAGGCTGCATCCTACTCCACCAATGATGACTCTGCCACACATGACTCTGCCGCCAAGCAAAATCCTCAAGCCACAGCTCCCAGGGTGATGACTGATCGTGAGTTACTCCTCAGTCTTCATCAGAAGGTTGATCGCAATCATAAATGGGTCAAGCGTCAGTTTGGTTCAATTCTTTACAACATGACCTCAACACAGAATGCTGTGAAGAAAAACCAATACTACCTCCATGAAACCTTCAACCATACCTGGGCTGTTCTATCTCATGTCTACAGCGCTGCAGATCTGAAGAATATGGGTCTCAAGGAAGAATTTGACTGGTCTGCACCTCCACCGAAGAAATTCAAGAAGGTCAAAGTTCCTTCCTTGGTGGCCAGCTCCTATTCTTCATCACGCGAGACTGATGAAAATGAAGATTTGGACGACACTGCGGCAGGCCCTACTACAACAACCGACCCCAACAACGCTGGCGCTCCTCCATCAACTTGATATTCTTCAGGGGCGTTAGTCCTCAGTTTCGATCCTTTTGGTCATTCGATGACAAAGGGGGAGAAATTTGAGTTAGTCTTCAAGCGGGTCAATTATATGGGCGTTTTTTTTGCTAAGTTACAACTCTCATTCTTCTAAAATTTTATTGATCGAGTTGTAATCTTAAACCCGATGGTGCCCTGATACTTTTGATGCACTGTGCTTTGATACTCTCGATATGTTATTCTGCATGCTTGTTCCTCATTAATGTTACTGCACGCATGCTGAATTTCATCAGGCACCATATTTCATCATGCATTTCAAATTCTTCATATCATATGTCAAATGCGTGTATGAATTACAAGATATAGGGGGAGATCTCCATGATTCAACTCTTCAAGTGTGCATTGCTTCAAAAGCAAATTCCTCACTATGCACATCTTCAGGGGGAGTTCTTCTATATCTTGCAATCAAATTCCTCAATATCAGTACTTACACTTCACATGTTTATCCCCGTTGAAAACTTAACCTATATTGTCATCAATCACCAAAAAGGGGGAGATTGTAAGTGCATCTAGTGCCCCTTAGTGATTTTGGTGTATTGAAGACTTATAGGTTAAGGGACTAATGCGTTTGTGAGTGTACACAGGTCTATAAGTCTATGAGGAGTTTGATATTTACAGGGAAAGTCGACCCCTAAAAATGAATATCTTCGACTGAAGATTTTGGTATTTCTGAAGACTTTCATGAAGACTTTGAAAGTGAAGAAATTGGTGTTACCGTGAAGACTTGATATTCATGCGAGGAATATGAAGCTTGAAGACTTTCGTTTTCATAGTTTTGTTTTTCTCTTTCTTGAGTCATAGGAAACACCGTACTGTTAAAGGGGGTCGAGGAAATACTAAGGAAAAATTTCCAAGTGATGCTCAACTCAAAATCCTACACCTACCAAACCCTTCGAGTGAAGCCTTTGGAAATCTCATACAGTTCAGTCAATTTCTTCAGTGACAGAGACGAAGTTCTTCTGGTCACTGAGGAATTTGTTCTGACTGAGGAGTTAGGAATTCGCCAGTGCGGATTGCCTACACAGTGAGGAACATGATAGCCCTGAGGAATTTGAGAGTCCAATTTCCGACCGTTGCTGTGCTGCGCGCCAGCTGTCCCAAAATATCTTATCCACCTAACGGTCATATCAGACAAGGGCATTTATGTCTTATCATGTCGGGCTGCTCCCTAGGCTATAAATAGCCGCCCCCTACAACCACTAGTTGGTTGGCTGCTCCGAGAGAAACTGACACTTGTCATTTGAGAGCAACCCATCCTCCGAGGACTTTGAGCGAAAATCATCGAGTGAGGAAAATCCCAAACCCAAACACCTACAAACCCCAAAGTGATTGAGCATCACTGAAGAGATTGATCCTGCGTGGATCCGACGCTTGTTACCTTTGAAGACTGTGCTTCTTCCAGACGGTTAGGCGTCATGGTCTAGAGCATCCAAGAGGAATTGTGGATCGCCGAGTGACCGAGTCTGTGAAGGTTTGGAAGTCGCCTGAAGACTTACCACGAGTGATTGGACGAGATCTGTGTGATCTTAGTTCAAGGAGAATACGGTGAGGACTTGGTGTCCTGAGCTGCGTGCTCAGCGACTGGGTGTCCGGGACTGCGTGTCCTCGAGTTTAAATACTCAGCCGCTCCAACCAGATGTACAACTGAGACAGCAGTTGGAACTGGTCTACCAAATCATTATCTTCACCAACCTTACTAGTTCTATTTCCTCAACTCTTTCATTTCCTCATTACTGTGTTGAGTGATTGTTCATATCTGTGTTTGAAGACTTTGACTGAAGACTTTCTCAATTTCCTCAGTTCAATTTCTTCAGTCTGTTTGTCTTCATCTTGTGTTATCCTGTGTTTACGCTTCTGTACTCTGTGCTTGTCTTCATTTCATCATGATGACTATGTCTCTATCCTGTTATACTTACTTCTGAGTACATATTCCGCTGCTAGTAGTTCTTCGCTAAGGAATTTCCTCACCAGCAAATTCCTCAAGTGAAGAATTCATAAAAATCGCCTATTCACCCCGCTCTAGTCGATATAACACACTTTCAGCCATGGACCAGCCCCCGAGCTCTGCCGTGCCACCCTCGTCCTCTCCGTCAGCTCACGTGGCCGGAAGAGCCCCAACACGCCGTCCCCGACCTCTTCTTCATCGTCGGCCACCGCGGATCTCCATCGTCGACTCGCCGCCGTCTGAGCTTCCCCGAGCACGCTGGCCATCCCTACGGCACCACAGTGAGCCCTCGATCATTTCCCCCCTCTCCCCGCGGTCAACCCCTTCCTCTAGCCGCCTCCTCCACCGGAGCCGAGACGCTCCACCGCACGAGCTCGACGCCAGCATCCTTCCGGTGACCATTTGGTTTCGCGCATATGTCCGTTGGCATCATGCGCATGCGAAGAACCCGTAGGTACTAACTGCTAGCCTCTCCGCACGCTACGTCGCCGGCTTCGTCGATGTCCGAGCTCCGGCCGCCGCCACAGCTCGTCGCCGGGCACGATTCCGGTGACCCCACGACCTCCCACTTGGCCCTCTGGATGTGCAAGATCAAGGGCTACTCCCTGGTGCCCTCAGTGCGCTAAGTCGACGCCTCTAGCGCAAGTCCGGCATGCCCCGCCGTGTCCTGTGGTCGCCGTCGGCTGGTCTCCCACGTGATGACGTGGCACCATAATTAGGGACTAATGACCCTGCTAATTAGCCCCCTCTCTCACTGATGTATGGGCCCCATGCTCTTAACTAACCACGTCTTAAACTTCTGTTTAGTTTAGGTTAATCACAGTGGCCCACGCGTCGGCGTTGACCTCGCTGACGTGGTTGTTGACCGGACCCCACCTGTCAATGACACTAAACAACACCGGGTCACTGACCAGCGGACCCCACTGGTCAAGTTTGACCTATACCAGGTCAGTTGACCTGCTGATGTCACAGTGATGTAGTGCTGACGCCATAACTCATTTTCTGGATTAATTTTAATTCAGGAAATTCCAAAAAATATCCAAAACTTCAAAAATTCATATAAATTCAACCGTAACTTAGAATGAAATAATTTATATATGAAAAATGATCAGAAAAATCCAATCTAACCATCTGTACCATTTTCATGCATGTTAGAACAACTTATGGCTGCTGTTTAGGATAATTCAATTAAATGACATTTAAGGATCACATATGGAGTTTGAAGTTGAACCTAGTGTTCAAACTAACTTCATTTAACCTATTGCTAGTTGCATTAGCTCAAATCACTGCATATTGCCATGTCATGATCATGCATCATATTGTGCCTTGCATTGATTGTGTTCTTCCTTGTTTGCCGGTGTTTGTCCCCTCTCGATAGACGTGGTTCCGACGATGAGTTCGATGACACTGATGAAGAGCTATACTATCTTTAGAAGTGCCAGGCAAGCAAAACCCCCTTGTTCATTCCGATACAATCCCACTCTCTCGCTCCTGCTCTCTTTTACTGCATTAGGACAACAACGATTCAACTGTTACATGCTGCGGTAGTTGAACCCCTTTCCTCTGCATGACCTGTCATTGCCACAATAAATAGATGAAACCCACTAGCATGAGTAGGAGTTGTTTGAGCCTTGATGTGCCTACTCATTCATGCTTGTTTTTCATGCCTGCTACTACTTAGAGTTGAGTCAGGTCTGATTCATCGGGGATGAATTGGAGGTGTGTGAACATGTCCTATTGTGTGTGGTCTAAGTGTGTGAACACGATTTGGTAAAGGTAGCGGTGATAGGCCATGTAGGAGTACATGGTGGGTTGTCTCATTGAAGCCGTCCTCAGGAACTGAGTTCTGTGTTTGTGATCCATGAACAGTTACTACCACCCATTGGAATGCTTAAGTGCCCCTCTCAACTTATTAATCAACTCGATCTCTGTTCAGGAGTTGCAACTAGTTTCTGGTGTTTGTAGGTTGTGTTAGTAGTCTACCAAGTGGCACCCGGTACAGGTAGCCTTGGGTCAGACTAGGCACCGTGGCTGAGTATGCCAAGCGCCGCCCGTTTGGTGGGCTTGGAACCCTGTACACATCGTTTGGGGCCGTGAGCGACACCCCGGCCGGATCTCCTTGCGAATGGAACCCGAATAGGCGATAAACCTGGACTAGAGACTTGTGTGGTTAGTCAGGTCGTGGACGACACCCTCACCAGGCTTCCACTTGAAGGTTGCCGAGATACATGATGTGTACATGTCGGTAAGTGGCGAGAGCGTGTGTGAAGAAGTACACCCCTGCAGGGTCAATATGATCTATTCGAATAGCCGTGTCCGCGGTAAAGGACTTCTGGGTTGCCTGTACAGTTCATAGACAAGTGAAAGTGGATACTCTAAAATACGCAAGATAAGCGTGAGTGCTATGGATGGCGTTCTCGTAGGGAGACGGTAGCGGATCCATAGTGGTGTATTGATATGGTGAATATGTGGACTCGTGTGCGCCACCTCAAAAGAGTTACTTGCAGTCGTAGTTCAGGATAGCCACCAAGTCAAAGCTGGCTTGCTGCAGTTAGACCCCACCACCCCTTTGTTGATAATGGTGCATATGTAGTTAGTTCTGATGTAAGTCTTGCTGGGTACATTTGTACTCACGTTTGCCTATTTATGTTTTTGCAGAGAGACTCCAGTCTCACTAGTAGTTCCGCATGGACTTCGACGTTTAGCTTGTTACCTCAACTACGATCTTGTGCCCTCGGCAGGATCTGGTAGATAGTCAGGCTTCTCAGCCTTTTTCATTTGTAGATGTCTGTACTTAGACATGTTAAGCTTCCGTTTGTGCTTTGACTTGTATGCTCTGAATGTTGGGTCATGCGACCCATGTTTGTAATATCTCGCTCTTCGGAGCCTATTGAATAAAATACTTGAGTTGTAGAGTCATGTTGTGATGCCATGTTGTATTTGCACATATCGAGCATACTGTGTGTATGTTATTGAAATGCTTGGTATGTGTGGGATCTGACTATCTAGTTGTTTATCCTTGGTAGCCTCTCTTACCGGGAAATGTCTCCTAGTGCTTCCACTGAGCCTTGGTAGCTTGCTACTGCTCCGGAACACTTAGGCTGGCCGGCATGTGTCCTTCTTTGTTCCTGTGTCCGTCCCTTCGGGGAAATGTCACGCGGTGTCTACCGGAGTCCTGTTAGCCTGCTACAGCCCGTTTTACCGGAGTCCTGCTAGCCCAGTTGCTACATCCTGGATTCACTTGCTGTTGGCCGACACGTTCGTTGTTGGGTCATGTATGCCTGTCCCTATAAGTTAGTGCCACTTTGGGTTCACGACTAGCCATGCCAGCCCGGGCTCCTTGTCATATGGATGCTAGCGACACTATCATATACGTGTGCCAAAAGGCGCAAACAGTCCCGGGCCTGGTAAGGCGACACCCGTGGTAATACCGTGCGTGAGGCCGCAAAGTGATATGAGGTGTTACATGCTAGATCGGTGTGCCATTGAGTCGGGGTCCTAACAGTTTTGGTATCAGAGCTTGACTGCCTGTAGGATTACCAAGCCAAACTGGTCGAAGTTGAAATTCTTTAGTTATATGTAGGGGAATTGATTGTGGGTGGGAACGTAAGGCTCTTTTTACTCCTTATACCTCATGCCCTCTGATCCGAGTCATCTTATGTTTCCTACGGGGTTATGGAACTAGGCTTTCTCTTATTTCTATTAGGATCACATGTTACTAATCTGTAGACTTATAGGATTGACAGATTAAGCCTCAATTCAGTTTCTACTACCTCTGCGTGTTCATAATTGATCTCGGAACCTTGATATTGTGACGATCGAGTGGCTATGCCACCATTTTGCAGCATGTCTTAAATTCTCTTAAGCATTTATAGCCGTTATGCTGTTCGAGTCATCCTAGGTTTCTAATCAATCTGATGCACTTGCAAATCCTTTCTCTCTGGTTTTGATGTTCTTTTGGACCAGGTTAATCGCACTAATTGCTGAGTTGAGGTATTCTACTGCCTCAACATTTATGTTGGTGCTATTATTATGACCCTAGATGTCTAGTGTATCACCTAGTAATCTAGCCATGTTCTGTGTTCCAGTGTGTTGATTCTGGCCATCATTCTCGAAAGCATCCCATGATGCCACTTAGTTAGTAGGTATTATATTCCTGGGTTTTTGAACCCGAGATTCACTCCACTTACTTCATGTTGATAGTGTTTGCTAGTTCCTTTAGGATATTAGTAACCTTTGCATTAGTCCTCGAGGTCCGTGGTATTTCCTTCTTCCAAATACCATGAACTGCTTATGGCAGAAGTTCTTTGAACCGAAAGATCACAACTAGTGTGCTCTTCTCGAGTTCTCGATTCTATGTTGTGACTCTGTCAGTTCTACCTTCTTGCATGGGTTATCTGTAAGAAACCCGTTGAACTTGGTTCGACATACTAATCTATGCATCCACAACTCAGAAATTTATATGCTCCTTGAGTTGTCCCTCTTTAGCTATATTCACTATTGGAATCTGGCGGCAAAGGCATGGTCGGAGGATGGCAAAGGCTTTGCCATCTGCCAGCAGATGGCAAAGAGTTTGTCTGAAACCCTGCCGGTAAAGGCTTCTTTGCGGTCTGCTGGCTGATGGCAAAGAGCCAGTGGCTTTGCCATCAGCTGGCAGATGGCAAAGCCTCTTAACGGGGTTAGCCCCGTTAGAAGGCTAACGACATACTTTGCCATCTGCCAGCAGATGGCAAAGGCTGCAGGCTCTTTGCCGTCTGCCAGCAGATGGCAAAGGCTGCATGCTTTGCTGTCTGCCAGCAGATGGCAAAGAGCTTTGCCATCTGCTGGCAGATGGCAAAGAGCCCAAATAGGCCAGCCCAAATTTTACATGTAGATGACACGTGGCCTCTTTGCCATCTGCCAGCAGATGGCAAAGTGACTATATTGCCCCATTTAATTTTGTTTTTTCTTATATCAATTCATTTTCATAGAAATCAAACACAAATATATTTATATGACCAATATAGCATATTCAACACATATTACCAATAGTCATGAACACATATGTATCCAACACATGTTACCAATAGTAGCAAGTTTCATCCATACATATACATAGTTTCATCAATATTACACAGTTTCATCCATAGGTAGCAAGTTTCACAAGGTTAAAACAAAAACTAAATACAAGCACTCCATCAACCCAAGCTTCTGTGATCTTAAGCAAATCTATAAAATGGGAAAGAAGAAAGTTAGAAGAAGAAGACTAGAAGAAGAAGATTATTATGATGCAACTAAAATGTGAAGAATATTATGATGCAACTTATATCTGTAAAATAGGTCATTTTGGAGCTAAGTATGGTTATTATGTCATTTTTGAGCTAGCTAAGCATACTAAGTCATTTTGGTGTAAAACATGCTAAGGTCATTCTAGAGCTAAGTAAGGTTATTATGTCATTTTGGAGCTAGCTAAGCATGTGAAGTCATTTAGGAGCTAAAATATGTCATTTCTTAAGCATATTATGTCATTTTAGAGTTAGCTAAGCATATTAAGTCATTTTGGAGGAAAAGATGCTAAGTATAGGTCATTTTAGAGCTATCCTAGGTTAAATAGGTCATTTTTAAGCTAGCTAAGCATATTAAGTCATTTTGGAGGAAAAATGCTAAGTATAGGTCATTTTAGAGCTATCCTAGGTTAAATAGGTCATTTTGGAGCTAATTAATCTTATTATGTAATTTTTGAGCTAGCTAAGCATATTGAGTCATTTTGGATGAAAAAATGCTAAGTATAGGTCATTTTAGAGCTATCCTAGGTTAAATAGGTCATTTTGGAGCTAAGTAAGGTTATTATGTCATTTTGGAGCTAGCTAAGCATATGAAGTCATTTAGGAGCTAAAATATGTCATTTCTTAAGCATATTATGTCATTTTAGAGCTAGTTAAGCATATTTAGTCATTTTGGAGGAAAAGATGCTAAGTATAGGTCATTTTAGAGCTATCCTAAGTTAAATAGGTCATTTTAAGCTAGCTAAGCATATTAAGTCATTTTGGAGGAAAAAATGCTAAGTATAGGTCATTTTAGAGCTATCCTAGGTTAAATAGGTCATTTTGGAGCTAATTAAGCTTATTATGTAATTTTTGAGCTAGCTAAGCATATTGAGTCATTTTGGAGGAAAAAATGCTAAGTATAGGTCATTTTAGAGCTAGCCTAGGTTGAATAGGTCATTTTGGAGCTAAGTAAGGTTATTATGTCATTTTGGAGCTAGCTAAGCATATGAAGTCATTTAGGACCTAAAATATGTCATTTCTTAAGCATATTATATCATTTTAGAGCTAGCTAAGCATATTAAGTCATTTTGGAGGAAAAGATGCTAAGTATAGGTCATTTTAGAGCTATCCTAGGTTAAATATGTCATTTTTAAGCTAGCTAAGCATATTAAGTCATTTTGGAGGAAAAATGCTAAGTATAGGTCATTTTAGAGCTATCCTGGGTTAAATATGTCATTTTGGAGCTAATTAAGCTTATTATGTCATTTTTGAGCTAGCTAAGCATATTGAGTCATTTTGGAGGAAAAAATGCTAAGTATATGATTATGTTGCTAGTATCCATATGGCAGAGAACCCGGGCCGACATACTAGTCATAGAACCAAGGTGGCACAAACGTACAGGGACAGGCATACATGACCCAGCAATGCACGTGTCGGTCATCAGCGAGTGCAACCAAGTCGTAGCAAGCTACAAGGACTTCGGTGATACACCGCGTGACATTTCCCTGTAGGGACAGACACATGAGCAAAGAAGGACACATGCCAGTCAATCCATGTGTAGCAGTAGCGAACTACCATGGCTCAGTGGAAGCGCTAGGAGGCATTTCCCTGTATGGAAGGCTACCAAAGGCACACGACTAGGTGTCGAATCCCACACATACAATGCATTTCAAACATACACACATTATGCACGATATGTGTAGATACAACATGGCATCACAACAAAACTCTATTAAGCAAAACACTTGGGAAACTTACCATCATCACGGAGGTGTAGGTGTAGGTGTAGGTGTAGGACCGGTCGCGCTAGTGGCAGACGGAGAAGGATCGGTCGATGCTTGTCGGGAGTTACGCTGCACCAAAGATTATTTCCAATGTATCGTTAGCATGATGCAACTCAAATGTGAAGACTAGTAACTAATGACCGTTCAAATGAAACTCACCGTGCCCGCTAGAGCAATGACTGGCATCGGCGGAGGGGTCTGGCCGTTCTTCTCGCACATGGACTGCACATTTGGTTTTGACGAGTCAGTCATATTAGTTACTAATGAAAGGAACATTGCGTGCATGATTTAGCTAATATGCAGAAGAAACATACCACGAAGAGGTCGTACATGGCCCGGTTAGCTGAGTCGTTCCGGTTCCTCTCCTCCTCCAACAACCTAGACGTCCTCTCCTCATTCTTCCTGTCCCTCTCCGCCGCCTGCCGGTCCCTCTCCGCCAACTGCCGGTCCCTCTCCTCAAAAGCAGCCTGGGTCTTCGCTCTCTCTGCCTCAATAGCAGCCTGCAACACCACTCGTTAGCATTGTAATCATCGACGACCGCAAACACAATGTAATGGAGGAAAGGCTACTGAGTCCGTATAACAAACCTGGAATTCGATTTCCACTGGTCGTAAACGAGGCAGTATCTCAGGATCAGAGCTGGTCTGGCGCTTCTTGATCTGCGGGAGAGTGCTACTACAACGTATCAGTCCATTACCAATGGCTAACGAGCCATGGGACCTCCCGCCACCAGATATCATCACCAGCTCTGGATCAAGAGGCCGGCTCGGGTTAAAGTCCGGCCCTTTCCTCGCCTTCCCCTGCTTAACGTACTGCACCATCTTGTGGTGGGAGGCCTTGTTGCTGAAGTTCTTTGCATTTTCGAGGTCAGACTCAGAGAATGCCTTGGCCTTCTTGTACGGTACAATATTGGACATGCCATAGAGGTCGAACAGCTCTGGCACTGGAGCCTTGTTGTGTTTTGACTAAAAGAGAGGAACATAGTAGTTAAGGACTCAAGCTAGCACAAAGAATGAATTTGCATGAATCATGAAGCAAACCACACATACCTAGTTTCCCCCGTACCCATGTAGGTTGACGCTGCCTAGATGGTGTGGCACACCTTTCATTTTGAAACGCTTCTCCTTTGCAATGTTGTGGGCGACGCGCCATTGGGGAGAGCACCACTCATCCACCAACACCTCCCAGCAGTCCATCTTGTCCGCACACCATCTCAGGGGCACCTAAGTTAAGCAAGAGAAATTTGAGCGCTACGCCTACGAATCAAATCAAGGAAACTAAGTACAAGGCCTTAAGAATAGGTAATTACCTTCATGTACTTCTCCTTACTCAGATACTTGTCCCGGCACTTCTCTTTTCTCCTCCTAATACCAGTCTGTGCTAAGTAGTCTCGAACAGCCTGCGTCCGAGCCTCGTGCTGAAAGTTTCCAAGTAGGCGCCTGCACTCGGTGTCGATAACCCGAGCCGCGGCCTCCTCATGTCCCTCAGCACACCTGTAGAAGGTCTGCAATCAAACAAGAAAACACGGATTAGAAGGTCTGCAATCAAACAAGAAAACACATGTAGAAGGTATGCAATCAAAGAAGAAAACACAACGTAAATGGCAAAGGAGAAATTACCCAAAACGTGGCGATCACAATGTCGGCCACCGTGTCGCACTCGACATCGCCGACCCTATGCTCCGGCGGGGCCGGGGCAGCCAAGTAGTGCTCCCAGGTCATTCCTAGCTCTGGAACCCAGCCCTCACCGGGCAACGTGACCCACCCCGGGAAGCACTAGCGACAAATCACACCAAGGACAGTGTTGGGCCTGTGGACACCATCTTCGTGTGTCCAAGAACTGCAGTATGATAAGGCCAACGCATTAGATATTCGAAGAAATGTCAAGGCAAAAGGTTAAAAAAAGAGTAAATGCACTTACTTCTTCCCATTAGGCGCAATCAACCACCTCTGGTCGGGGGTCGCCGGGGTTGGCAGGAGTTTGTACGACCACACTGGTAGACTTTGCGCCCCTCAACCCACTCACCCTCGCTATAGCTATCAGGACTATAGTCTCCACCCTGAACACAACCATGTGCACTCGACTCCGTCCAGTCCTCCCATGGGCTCGGCTCCGACTCAGCATGACCCCGTCTAAGCTCCGGAGTCTCGTGGGGAAAAGACTCGTCGGCCCGAGGCTCGTCGTCGGCCCGAGGCTCATCGGCCGTAGGCGCGTCTGATCGTCGGCCGGAGGCTCGTGGAGTGGAGTCCGAGACGGGTCCACCTCTGATGGCTCGATCTCAGACGGATCAGCCCTGTGGTCGGGTGACTCAGCTGGGGGTGGCGGCAAGGAAGGCGTAGCAGCCTTCCTACCTCTCCCGGCGCCACGTCCACCTCTAGCAGCCTTCTCCTTCTTCTTACCCCCCCGACCTCTCCCGGCCGAAGAAGAAGCGACCATCGCTGGACTCTGCAAACGGAGATCTAGCGCTCTACGGAGGCTATGGGGGGGGGGGATGGAACTACCCCTCCCACCACGCGCCGAGGTAGGAGCCCTGGAGCGTTCTCGACCCGCGCCCACCATCTGTCAACACCTGGAATGACAAAGAGTAAACAAAATTAGTACAACATAAAAAAAATGAATACCTGACATGAATAATAATATGTATATAAATTCATTTTAGAGGAATAAATGCTAAGTATAGCTCATTTTAGAGCTATCCTAGGTTAAAGTCATTTTTGAGCTAATTAAGGTTGTTATGTCATTTTTGAGCTAGCTAAGCATACAAATTCATTTTGGAGGAATAAATGCTAAGTATAGCTCATTTTAGACCTAGCTAGGTTAAAACTTGAACTAATTAATAATATATATGTATATAATAATAATGGAATACCTAACATGAACTATAATATTAATCTTCATCGTCATCATTAATAAATGCATCATCATTGTCTATATATGCTTCGGGGTCAATAAATGCATCATCCTCATCACTATCAGTAATGACGTGCTCATAATCATCATCATCATCAATAAATTCATCAACATCTGGAAGGCCTCTTGCATGTAATCGGTCAAGCATTGACAGGTCATCGGTAGCAGTAACCTCTTCTTGTTCCGGCTCTTCTTATTCCTGCTCAGGCTCGGATTCACTGCCGCTGTCTACTTGAATGTTATGAGGTGAGCAGTTCTTGAAACGTTTTTTGGAAAGACGTGTTTCTTGGAACAATTCTCCTTCGTATGTGTCTGGATTAACGTGAGGTTCATAATCCTCTTATTGGGGGGAGGTGGTCTAACACGTGGCGGCACTTCATAAACGACATCCCAACCTTTGAGATTTGGATCACTTTGGCAGGCCCACGGTAGATAGAAAACTTGGGTTGCCTGTTGAGCTGTAATATAGACATCAGGAACATCCAAATGGGTGCTTTGTTTGATTTCGACTAGCCCTAGATGTTCATGAGTCCTTCTAGTCTCTTTCGGCTGGAACCAATGACATTTGAAGACAACGACGTTCGGTGGGTTTGCACCATAGAATAGAAGTTCATAAATTGCTTCAACTCTTCCATAATACTCGGTATCTCCTTCGCCGATAGCAGAGACACAACAATTTGTAGACTTTCGGTTGGCCATAGATAGCTCTTTGCCATAGGTACGAAAGCGATACCCGTTGATGTCGTATTTGTCAAATGAATGGACCTTATAGTCAAAACCATTAGCAACTTGTCTCAATTCGGCGTCCATAGACTCTGAACTAGCCTACAAGTTTAATACGAAAGGATTGTTGCATTAGCCAGAAATTAGAAGAAGAAATGAAATGGTCTAATGGAAATTACCGTTTGTTTGAACCAAGAGATGAAACCGGGATAGCCGCCTCCATGCATTGCCAGAAGCTCATACTCTTCGACGGAATCCTTTTGGATAACCGCTCCATACGAGAATTTGGCGACGTATCGACTGTATCAAATATCCAGGAATAAGAGCAGTTCAAATGAAGTAGAGGTTGCGAAACAATGTACCGAGAACTTACTCGATGTACGGCCGCACTTCTGTTAGATTGTTCAAGATATACAACGTAATGGTCCGCCATTCGTCGTTATCCAACAATAAGGGAGTATAAGCACCGACTGGTGCGAGCTTCCCTTTGAATAGGCTGAGGTTGGATCCACCCTTTTAGGGTCGCCAACATTGTACCGAGGCTTCGGATTATGCAAATGACGATTTTTGGCTTTGTAGTGTGCTGTCACGAAGTTTGCCGCCTCCTCAGTAATGAATGCCTCGGCCATCGATGCTTCAATTCGACGTTTATTTTTACATTTTGCTCGAAGCGTCTTCTGCATCCTCTCAGTTGCGTAGCACCAACGATTCTGCACGGGCCCCCCCAATCGTGCCTCGGTCGGGAGATGCAAAATCAAATGCTGCATTGGATTAAAGAAGCCAGGTGGAAAGATCTTCTCCAACTTGCAGATCAACTCCGGCGCCAACTCTTCCATTTCTTCTAGCAAGCCAGGCGATAATTCTTTCGCACATAGAACACGGAAGAAATAGCTCAGCTCTGCCAGTACTAGCCATTCATCCTCAGGGATAAAGCCACGCAACATCACCGGCATTACCCGCTCAAGCCATATGTGCCAATCATGACTCTTGAGACCAAATATTTTCAATTTTTCAAGGCTCGCTCCCCTCTTTAGATTCGATGCATACCCATCGGGGAACATCAACTCCTTTTCACCCACAGGAGTATTTCCCTCATAACCGGCCTTCCAAGATTGAACCATGCCTTTGGCTTCGCCCAGTTCTTCTTTCCTTTTGGTTGTTTCATGTTTTGTAGCGGTCTATCACATAGAGCCTCCTGATCGACTCTGGCCTTAGGATTATCCTTCGTTTTCCCCTCTATGCCGAACAATGTACCAAAGAGGGCCTCGCCGACATTCTTTCAGTGTGCATCACGTCGATGTTGTGTGGGCAAAGGAGGTCTTTGAAGTACGGCAGATCCCACAAGCATATCTTGTGGGTCCAGGCGTGTTCCGTATTATACCCCTTGAAATACCCTGGACGCTCTGGATCCGGCTCGAGAGCGTTTAACTGATCCAGGGTCTGTTGGCCTGTCAATGCAGGTGGTGCAGAGTTTTTGACATCTCTACCTTTGATGAAGTTCTTCTTGTCTTTTCTGAACTTATGGTGAGGATCCAGGAACTGTCTATGCATGTCAAAGCAAGAAAACTTGCCACTCGCCTGCAGCCGACGAAACTCAAGAGCTGCCTTGCATGTGGGGCACGGGAACCTTCCATGCACACACCAGCCAACGAATAGCGCATACGCCGGCAAGTCATGCATCGAGTACATGTACCACACACGCATTAGGAAGTTTTTTTTGTAGCGGCGTCGTATGTCTTGATCCCATTATCCCAAGCTTCTTGCAGTTCATCCTTAAGCGGCTGCATGTACACATTCATATTCTTCCCCGGATAGTTGGGCCCCGGAATTATCAACGTCAGGAAAATGTTCTTTCTTTGCATAATCTGTCCGGGGGGGGGGGGAGATTGAGTGGAATGACAAATACAGGCCAACAACTGTATTGGGCTGCCATCATACCAAACACATTGAACCCATCCGTGCTGATGGCTACTCGAGGATTCCTTGGATCTGCCGCTTTTTCATCATGCAATGCATCGAAGTGTTTCCATGCAGCACCATCCGATGTGTGTACCATCATCAGATTCCCATCTGCATCCCGTTCGGTTCTTTTGCCCAATTTGTGCCATGTCATCTGTCTGGCCGTCTCTTCGACCATGAATAGACGTTGAAGTCTTGGTATGATTGGCATATACCGAAGAACGTTAATGGGGATTTTGGTCTGACTCTTCTCACCCATACCGTTGTCTACCTCAACATACCTGGAAGACTTGCAAATGGGACAATAGTTCAAGTCCGCATACTGGAGCCTAAATAAGGCACATCCATTCTCACAGGCATCTATCTTCTCATAGGGCATCTTAAGTACACGGAGGATTTTGTCCGACTGGTACAGGTTTGCAGGCATTATATGGCCTTTGGGTAGAAAGCGTCCAAATAGTGTCACTATCGCGTCATAGCATTCTCTGCCCAAGTTGAATTGAGCCTTCAGAGCCATTACTTGTGCGATGGCATCCAGCTGACAAAGCTCGGTGTGCTCGTGGAGAGGACGCTTCGAAGACTCCAACATATCATTGAAGGCCTTTGCAGATTCCTCCATCTCATCGTCCGAATCCCGAGCATCATCAAAGTCTTGCACCATGTCTTCCATCCCGGTACCATGCTCGTCGGTGCGACGACGGCCCTCCTCAGCTCTGGAACGTTGGGCAGACTCACCATGAAATGTCCACATCGTATAACCGGGCGTAAAACCCCACTTCTGCAGGTGTTTGATCATTTCAAACTCTGACATCTTACGATAGTTGTCGCACTCGACACAGGGGCACCAGGTTGTTTTCTGTCCATTTGCAAATGCGGCTCTGATAAACCCCTTGGTTTTTGTCATCCATTCAGGGGTCATGTCTTTCTGACTAGGGTGACCGGTGTACATCCACGCACGATCACTCATCTTGCCTAGCTACTGGACACACAAGAAATACATACATAACTCAGCAAACCATATTCATCAGTTAATAGAGTTTCTCAGTTTTATTACGTCCATGCAACCTAGACGCTAATAGGTAAAGATAGGTCCTAATCCCACCCAAGTATGTGTAGATTGGGTTCGTTTTCCCATGCTCTGCTCCGGATCCGACACAAAATTTCAGCAGCACCTCCCCGCTGTTCTCCTGATACACGTCTCGGCAATAAGCAGAGAGGATGTGTACCCGGAGAACAACAGAGAGGCACTGACGAAATTCTGCATCGGATCCGGAGCAGAGCATATGGGAAAACGAACCCAATCTACACATACTCGGGCTGTCCATGGATAACGTTGGACAATTCGAAAGAATTATGGTTATAAATATGCAAATGAATGCATATTTATAGATGTAACCCTTTCGAACAGGAGACACATAGTGGTCACACATACCGATGATTGAATACACCTATAGCTAGCAAGTTTCATCAGCACGAAGACTGGAACAGAGCAAATGAAGGGGGAGAGGAGGAGATGTCATTTGTGCTCACCCACGAACGTAGGGTCGGAGCTCGTCGAATGCACGGGGAGGTCGTTGAACACCAGACCCTCACAGCGATGAAACAACTGCACATTTAAATCCACCCGATCAATGCAAATATATATATGATGTTTTTCATAACAAAATTGGAAAAATATATGACCTAACTCATAATTCACAAATATATGACCCCGTCGGCCTCTGGAAGGCCGAAGAGCACCTTTTCGGTCAAAAGGAGGCCGAAGAGGTGCCGGGTGTTGGGGGTGTCGTGTCTGTGTGTCGTGGACACACCGGTTTGTTCATCCAAATAAGAAGATATTACAAACTGCTTGCCATAGTATACAATTTTTATGTGTTCGCCTAGCCGGAACACCGAAACATGCTGCACAGGCACATGCGGATACACAACTTCAAAAGTTGAGCACCGGACATCTACTACCCCATCAGCCTCTGGAAGGCCGAAAAGCACCATTTTAGTCAACAGGAAGCCGAAGAGGTGTCTGGGGTCGGGGGTGTCGTGTCTGGGTGTCGTGGTGTCAAATGGACAAAGATAAATTCTATTCGGCAAAAGTGGACTATAAAGAAAAGCCTGCTACATGATCCTCAAAACATCTATAAGCATATCCTAAATCTTGGCTGCATGCATGTGTTTTTTCGAAGTTAAGAAGAAAAAAACCAACATCCCTTTCAGTGTGCACTTAAATAGTCTGTCCGCTGTACAACGTGATTTTTTTCAGTAGGGGTATAAGCGAGAACCCATAGACATCTTACCTTGGGCAAGAAGTGCTCAACCGAGGAAACAATAGTGACCAAGGCTGGATTAAGCCCAATCTCCTCCTTTGCCTCCCTTAATGATGTTGCTACATCATCAACATCACCCTCCTCTGCCTTTCCTCCGGGCAATGCAACCTCCCCTGCAAATCTCAAGTGGAGAAAACAAAATCAGATAGGGTTTATCCAGCTCGTGTCTAGGTTGGTATCTATTTGTGAACCTGATTGTTCAAATATAAAAGCTAAGGCAAGCCAAACTAGCACTAAACAGAAAAATCTAGGTTAAAAATCCTCTTAAAATTAGGGAGTGTCTATTTAGTACTTGATTGTTTTCCAATTCGGTAACATTCACATTTCCTGACAAATAAATAGAGGACACTTGTATGTCGAAAAAAACCCACCCCGGCGACTATATGCTTTCTATTTCTAAAAAATGGGTCGGGCTAGACTGTCACCCGGTTTCAACTAAACCTGAACCACAAATACCCTGGACCATGGCGAACAACTGCCCATCAGCTTGCGACCCACCAAATAGCCAAACATTGAGGGAAATCCCAGGAAGATCACCAAGTCAGAAACACTTCTACTTACTATATAGTAATAAAATCTGGGGAAATATTAGTATATTAAATTAGAAACAAACAAGATACTCTTGAAATTATAGAAACTTTGAAGTCTAGAATGAAGAAATACAGTGGCAAAAAATCATAGAACCTACACTATAATCCTGAGGTAGCTGAAAATTACGCTTCAGACTCAATATTAGTGAAAGCATGCAGAAAAATACAAAAGAATGTGTGCACCTAATAGCATAAAAACATTCAGAGCCTACACACTGTGTTGACAAAGTAAATGAAAATGAAAATTATCAAGAATTATAGTGCAAAATAGTCCAAGAACACCTACTGTATGCAATCGGTGTTGAGCACAATCCAACTTGCAAACCTCAAAGAAGATTCATATTTTTCTGAATGTATATCACGGTTATGTCGTACATATGTAGTTTTATACCAAGAAACAGCAAGAAGTGAATTTTGTCAATTTTGGTTGAATTCCAATTGCAACTTGGACTGCAAGTCTGAACATTTTTTTTGAAAAGGGGGAAGACCCCGACCTCTGCAAGTCTGAACATGGACACGAGAAACTCAAAATTGCAAAAGGAGAGACTCGATGCAAACACACCTTTCCCAACACGACGATCAATTTTGTTGCAGATTTCAACAGATTTTTAACACTATAAACCTTGCTTTCAGTTCATCAACTTCTTTCGATCACATACAGAACAGGCATACGAGCTACGAGAGACTCGACGCAAACACACCTATACCTACAACTGCAGTATGCCATGTTCGAGTCTTCTTGGCTAGAGCTACACGTGAAGTGACCAGGACTAGGACTGGATCAACTGTCTTCTTGGCTAGAGCTACACGTGAAGCTGCGTCCTGATCGCGAAGAGACTTACAGTGTAAATCCCCTAGAAATTATAGTCCATATTAGCACAAGAATTGACAAAGAAAAGTACCAGATTTAAACTGCGTTGGATGGCGCCGTGGCGGGGAGGGCCGCGGGAAGGGGGCGGCGCCGAAGCCTGGCTCGATGGAGGGACGGGCTGCAGTGGCAGGGAGGGCCGCGGGGCACGCCGCGATGGCCGGGAGGGCCGCGGTGGCTGGGAGGGCCGCGGGGAGGGGGCGGCACCACGGCCTGGAACGGTGGAGGGACGGGCGCAGGGGCGGGCTGCGTTGGCGGGGAGGGGCGGGGGAGGGCTGCGTTGGCGGGGAGGGGCGGGCCGGTGGCGGTGCTGGGCGTCGTCCGGAACGCGGGGCTGGGGCGCGCGAGTGCGGTGGTGGGTGGTTTTTTTGAGACAACAGTGGTGGGTGGGTGAGCTGGGGAGAGAGAGAGGGGTGGGGCCGGGCTGGGAGAGAGAGAGAGGGATGGGGCCGGGCTGGGAGAGAGGGGAGGAGATTTTTTTTAGAAGAAGAGAGGGGAGGAGATAGTCCGACTTCTTTGCCATCAGCCAGCGGATGGCAAAGGCCCATATCTTTGCCATTAGCCAGCGGCTGAAAGATGGCAGAGAGGTGGGGCTACTAGGCCATTACAGCGCCGTCATCCACTAGGCCCCACCCACTTCTTTGCCATCTGCCAGCAGATGGCAAAGAACGGCCGTCATCCACTAGGCCCCACCCACTTCTTTGCCATCTGCCAGCAGACGGCAAAGATTCTTTGCCATCTGCTGGCAGATGGCAAACAGGTGGGTTGATAGGCCATTACAACACTGGACCCTACCCACCTCTTTGCCATCTGCCAGCGGATGGCAAAGATTATTTGCCATCGGCTGGCGGATGGCAAAGAACTGGCTGATGGCAACCATGTTCTTTGCCATCTGTCAGTTCTTTGCCGTCTGTTTTTTGTAAGCAGATGGCAAAGACATTCTTTGCCATCCGCTGGCAGACGGCAAAGAGCTGACTGATGGCAAATTCCCTGTTTCCATTAGTGATTCTAACCTTCGCCTATCAATTGATAGTCAAGAGTATGCGTGCATTCGTTCATCGATGCCTATTACTCTTGTGGTCCATCAAGCCATTCTATTCGAGATGACTAGGAGAAACAAACTCCAGTACCTCTTCCATATCTAGGATTGGGTCAAATCAGTTGTATCGATCAAATGCAACCACTACAAAAAAACACACATCCATGACATTTTGGGCCGAACGATTTTTTTTCCTGTCATACATATGACACTTCTATGATGATAATTGTGATAAAACCCGGTATCATCATAGATGTGGTGGGCTCCTACTTCTACGACAAAAATCATGACAGAAAATGGGCTTTTCGTCCTGGGCGGGTCGGAGACGTAGCTGCATGACATTCTTTGGGCCGTCCATGACGAAAAAACCGTGGTAGAAGCGAGGGGGAGGAAATTTTTGGGGAGTTGCCGGTTACGGTGGGAGCTCGGGGGCCGAGCGATGCGCGTTTCTCTCGTACACATACGTGCGTGTGTGCGAGGCGTTGGCTCTAACTGAACCCGAGCGAGGCGTTGGGCTCTAACTGAACCCGAGCGATTGCACTGCAGGATACGCGTTATTGAACCCGAGCGGTCGATAGATGGGTGTTAACTTAACCCGATCGAGCGATTCCTTCTCTACTGCTGCTAACTGAAGCCGATCGATTGGATGAACAGTGAGCGTTGCGGGGGGGGGGGGGTTGGATGAACAGTGAGCAGTGGCGTTGCCTCTGGATGAATAGGACCCCGTGGTGTGGAGGGCTGGATGAACAATAGACAGTGGAGGGGTGCCTGTGGAGGGGTGGTTGAACAGGACCCCGTGGTGTGGAGGGCTGGATGAACAGTAGATGGTGGAGGGGTGGTTGAACACTAGCCGATGGAGTAGCGCGCGGTGGAGGCTGGATGAACAGGATCCCGTGGAGGCTGGAGGAGGTCAACGGTAGCCCGTGGAGGCTGGAGGAGGTCGGCGGTGGAGATGAACAGTATCCCATAGAGTCCCGTTTTGCGGTACGCCACACCCCTCCCGATGAAGAGGACCCCCGTTTTGACCGTAGGAGGCCCGTTTCGTCTGTTTTGCGGTATGCCACACCCCTCCCGATTAATAGGACCCTCGTTTCGACCGTAGGAGGTCCGTTTCGTCCGTTTTGCGGTACGCCACACCCCTCCCGATCAACAGGACCCCCGTTTCGACCGTAGGAGGTCCGTTTCGTCCGTTTTACGGTACGCCACACCCCTCCCAATCAACAGGACCCCCGTTTCGACCGTAGGAGGTCCGTTTTGTCCGTTTTGCGGTACGCCACACCCCTCCCGATCAACAGGACCCCCGTTTCGACCGTAGGAGGTCCGTTTCCTCCGTTGTGTGGTACGCCACACCCCTCCCGATCAACAGGACCCCCGTTTCGACCGTAGGAGGTCCGTTTCCTCCGTTTTGCGGTACGCCAGGCCTCGTTTCCATCGCCTGTTCCGTCCAAGCCCTCCCGATGAACACGACCACGCATTTCGTTCCGACCTAGCCGGTTGGCTCCCACGCGTTCCGTTGCCTCCCGATGAACACGACGCATTCCGTTGCCTCCCCATGAACACGACGCATTCCATTGCCTCCCCATGAACACGAGCCCTTGCCGTATGTATGCGCGAGTAGGCATTCGAGACCCCGCCCGTACGTACACATACGTGGCCATATTTTCTTTCTTGCACCCTGGCCGCTATACGTACGTGTACATGCTACATGCGCGCCTCTACTACGACACGTGCACGCCTCTACTACGACACGTGCGCGCCTCTACATCGACCAGTATGTACGTACACGTTTGCGACCAGGATGACAACGCTACGCACGCTTCGACCAGGTGGGTCCCGACTGTCAGGCACTTCCTTGCCTGTGAAGATGTAGATGGTGGGTCCCAGCAGTCAGGGGGGCGAATCGTTTTTTTTTTGACCGGACGCACTTCCTTGCGTGCGAAGGTGTAGCTGCTGGGTCCTAGTAGTCAGGGGGAAAATAATTTTTTTTGCACGGACGCACTTCCTTGCGTGCGAAGGTGTAGCTGGTGGGTCCCAGCAGTCGGGGGGGGGGGCGAATTGTTTTTTTTCGAATGCACTTCCTTGCATGCGAAGATGTAGCTGGTGGGTCCCAGCAGTCAGGGGGGCGAATCATTTTTTCCCGGACACACTTCCTTGCGTGTGAAGATGTAGCTCGTGGGTCCCAGCAGTCAGGGGGCGAATCATTTTTTTCGTGAAATACGGTGGCCTGTCCGGTGGGTCCCCGCTGTCAGGTGGAGGAATAATTATTTTGCACATAACAAGGAGGCACTTCCTTGCGGCTGTCATGGACCCAACTGTCAGCCTCTCCACGTAATGTCCACGTCTAATGGAAGTCGTTCCTTGATCACATTGACCACGCCGCGCCGAGAGCACCACGACGGTGGACGACGATGAGGCCTAGGAAGGGGACGATGCGGAGCCGGGAAGACGAGGCAGTGGATGCACACGTGGAGAGGAGTACGAGGGTTCACTAGTTCGGCTACGCTGCCGTTGCCGCAGAATAACAGGGGGTGTGGGTGAGTGGAGGGATGGCCTGGCCAGCGGTGGGAGTAGTAGGGGGCGGTGAGGCCTCCACGGCAGCACAGCCGACCACGGGAGGCAGGAGCAGGCGGCACGACCGGCGTTGCTTTGGGCGGCTGGAGCAAGAAGACCAAAGGTTGAAGAAGCATGACGGCCATTGGATGGACATCGTACGGTCACTGCAGCTAGAATCGTTTATATTGACTAAGTTGACAAAGCCCTTGGTACGTCAACTTAGTAGGCCCACATGCCAGCTTCCGAAATGGTGCGCCCCAGATGTCAGGGGGAGGAATCATTTTTTGGGCGGGTGAAGCTAGAATATCCGAGATTGAAGAAGAAGCACAGCATCCGTTGGATGGACATCCAATGGCCACTGCTGCAGGAACCGTGTGTTGACTATAAGTTGACAAAGCCTTGCATACGCGTCAACTCTGTTTTTTAGGGGACGCGTCAATTTAGTAAGGCCAGAAGTGTGTGGCAGAGAACTTATAGCCCATTTGAGATTTGTAAGAATGTGTAGCCCATTTTTGAATTCTAATGGAATTTACTACAACCCATTTACAGTTTGTTAAAAGTACAACCCATTTCAACCAACCGTTCAAAATAGAATTCAATAAAATTTCCCACATTTTGATGGGATCCGAATATTTTTATCCCGAAATTTCTAGTCAGATTAAATACAATTTCGATATAAATTTATATTACGTAAAAATCCAATGAAACATTGCACTCGCAACAATTAATGAAATTAAAATTTTCAATATCCAAAAATAATATTTTATAAAGTAATCACTGTTTGGTGCATTTTTTTATAGTTACTACCCAGTTTTTATAATTACATCCCATTTGTTATTTCTTAAAGCCCATTCTCTTGTTAAGCCTAATGCATCCCTCCTAGGAAAGATTTGCAGCCCAGCGGGGCGGAGAATAACAACTTGAACTTGCCTGGGTATTCCTAAAAAAAAGTATAGCTGGGCTAGCCATTTTCAGCTTGAAAAATAATAATATCTGGGCTGGATATCTGGCCTGGGCTAGATGGGCCACAACCCGCCCAGTTAATACCTGCAGCGATGTTTTTGTTGTTGTTCAGAGGAGATAAATTAATATCTGGGGTAAACATAAAAAAACTCTGCAGTGCTCACACCTCAAAAACACAAATACTGCTCGAACTTCTTGGTCCCAGCTGTCGGCCGCTTCTTGTGCAATTCTCTCGTTTATTGACTACTCCCTCCTTTCCGGTTTATAATGCTCAATTCAAAAATCTCACCAATCAAGGTAAATGGCGAGTGGTGGAATACTTTTTGTAGTTTTGCAAAAGCACCTAATTAATGCTCTTGTTATCCTCAAAAAAATATGTTTATCAATGCATTAATTGCAATGCATGCATGCATAAGGTACATGCATTGATCAATTTTCTCTTAATACTTGCATGCAATGATTTAATGCACCTTGGAATCTGAACATGTGATGGAAAACAACCAAATTGAGCCTTATAAAATGGAAAAACTAAAATTTTGAGATAGGCCCTATAAACCGGAAAGGAGGGAGTACATAGGTTGACAATGGTGTGGGACCGTGATGTCAGGAAACCAGGAGGAAGCAAAATAATTTATCTATCTATCTATCTATCTATATATATATATATATATATATATATATATATATATATTTAATAAGGAGGCACTTGCGTACGTGAGGCTATGGACCTGGTGGGTCCCCATTGTCATCCTCTCCAAGTAAAGTCATCTCCTCGCCCGCGCGCACTTTTCGCTCGAAACAGTCAGCGCCGGCCGCCCCGCTTCCCGGTGTAGGCGATTGCTCCACCTTCAAACAACACAAGTGTCGTCCGTCAGTCCATCTGCCGCATACATTAATGATACGCGGTTGCCGAGGCGGCTACTCCGGCGCCACACGTCCGTCCCTCCGCCCGCCCATCATTGCTATATAAACTGCTGCACCGGCCATAGCCGCAGTCATCCGCATCCGTTCCCTTTCTCCTGTCCACACCACTACTGCCCACCATGGCTTCCTCGCGCTCCAGTGCTCTTCGGGACGGGCGGATGACGGACCACAAGGAGATGGAAGCCATTGCTGCCGACCGGCTGGCCGGCAGGCAGCCGGAGGACGACGATGTCCCAATGGAGAACATGGTAGTCGACGATCCAGCGCCAACCCCCTCCTCCGCGCCATCCTCGCTGGTGCATTGCACCATGACCATCGGTGAGGCCCGTGCCCAATATATGGACAGGGTGAGGCAGATGCGTGAGGAGCAGTTCCGGGAGGTGCAGGCCGATGCCGCCTACAACCACCATCTCCTCTAGGAGCACCTGCAGGGGAGGAGCAGATCACCGTAGAGCTGGCGGAGCAGGAGGCGCCGCTCGACTCGTACCGCTCCGCCCGCAAGGGCCGCCTCGAGCGCTGGTGGTACCGCATGCGGGTGGCGGAGGCTGCGGCCGCCTACAAAGAGGCTAGCAAAGAGGGCGATGAAGCGGGCGAGGCATTGTTTGGCAAGACCGAGGATGAGGCAGAGGACAATGCCGGCTCCGACGAGTCCCTGTTCCACTGGCGTCGACGAGCCCTGCTCCGCCGAGGCCCCACAGCACCAACAACGAGGCAGAGGACACCGCCGGCTCCGCCGAGGCCCTGCAGTGCCAACAACGAGGCAGAGGACATTGCCGGCTCCGTCGAGCCCCCGCCCCGCCAGCAACGAGACAGAGGACATCGCCGGCTTAGCCGAGGCCCCACCCTACTGGCAACATGGGGGAGGATTTCCACCGCTCCGTTGAGGCACCGCCCGCCGGCAACGAGACAAAGAACATCACCGGCTCCGCCGAGGCCCCGCCCCGCTGCCAATGAGGCCCCGCCACATAGAAAACGAGGAAGAGTAGAACACGGTAGGTCGCCGCCGCTCGGGTCCAAGTAAGGCCACTGCTGCTACCCTCCGGTTGAAGCCAAGCTAGGCAGGTTGACCATTGACGGCCGGTTAGCTTCTTGGTGGTGACGTGGAGTCGGAGAGCTGCACTGGAGAAGAACACTGCTTCTACTTAACTGCTGGTTCAGTTGGCTGACTGACACGTGGGCCCAACAGGCCACATGTCAGTTACGCAACTGCACCTGTAGTTAAGTCATTGAAGCTTCTGTTCGGCTCAGCGGGACACATGTGGGTAGCTTCGGTTAATTAATTATACCTCCAGCGCACCCCTTTTTAGTTGAAGAATGTATGAAATGTAATGAAATCCAGCATGTTTATATGAAATCCGATCGTGTATGAATGAATTTATTTTGATTAGTTTGAATTCCTGTATCACTGGCATTGGATGAACATGCAAAACAATACGTACTAGCATTATTCCCAGGGTGATCACCTCGTTTGCAGCAGTTTCACATGTACTCCCTCCGGTCCTTTCTAGTCTGCATACAAGTTTTGCCTGCAGTCAAAGTATCTCTACTTTGACCAATCTTATACAAAAAAGTATGCACTTTCACAATGTGCGAAGTAAAAAGGAACAGAAGGAGTACAAAGAGTTTGAGCAGCTTTTTAGCATTTCCAGACATTGCAATCAAACACACAGGCTTGGCAATTCATAGAGAACATTCAAAACAAACGATGATTATGCATCTTAGCGACTCACATGTTAGAGGCAATATTTACTTCACAACTAAAGAATAAAGAAAAAAATTGATCGACGCTGCTGACAGCAAAGGGCGTCCCATTCGAAAATATCAAACACATATCTTGCTAAAATCAATGAGCAAAATTTGACAAGGTTGTCCCATTCCAAAATATCAAATGCATAGGATTGTGGAATGGGCAGGGTTTGCCATCAGTTCGGAAATTGTCATGGCACCTCGTGCTAAATAAACCAGCTGTTCTTTTTGTGCAGTTCCACGAAAATCAGCCAAATTCGCGCGTAGCTTGTATGATTTCGCCCTTATATGTTGCAACGCCTTGAACTTATGGGCACCTCCTTTCTTGTGGTGGAAATGAATGATTCGATGTATTCATGAACATTTTGTGCAGTTCCCATTGAAATCAAGCTGAGCACCCCTATTTGCACAAATACAAAAAAGTGATTAGTATAAAGCAAACTGTACTATGAATTGACAGTTTCAACAGGCACATACATGGTCCATGTAGAGCACACTTTTAGAAAAATGGAACTCACCAGAAAGAATCCTAGAACAACATTGTACTTGTGCATCACAACAAAAAAATGGAGATTTGTCAGTCCTTTTGAGCTGAAGTTAGTTTGGTCTTGTGGGGAGTAATGTAACCATCCTTCAACTGCTCCTTCTGATGAGAAGATAGACATGGCTTCTTCATCCTGGCATAATCAGAACTAGTCACTTCACGTACTCCATATTCTTCTTCAGAGGAAGATGATCCTGTTGTGCGAAGACAAGAGGACTACTAAATGCTCGCATCCCTGTTTGCTCGAAAAAAAGGAAAGGAAATATTTAAAACAGCACAGATGAAGCACTTCTCAAGGACAATACCACTTTTTCATGACAATATCTAAACAGTAGCACAACACCAATAGAGATGGCAAAGCCCAATCATATGGATTAAATCAGTGGGCGAGTACCAACCTTTGTCAGGAGGCTGATTGTGTAGAGCATATAGATGAAGCACTTCTCCGGAACCATCTGTTGCTATCTACGGGGGTGGCCAAGCTTACTATATACTCCTCGATTAGTTTAGTGTTTCCAATATCTTCTTGTGCAGTTCTACTAAAACATATGGTATCTTCAAAGAAGATCCCTGTTTGCAGAAGTAGAGATAATTACGTATGGCATCAAATCAGTGGCAAAACAATTGCTCATTCCAGCCATAGCAATAAATTAAGATGCAAAACTATATCATTACTTGTGTCATCACAGTTCTAGTGCTTCATTAGAGCACCGGGAGTTGATTTTTGTTTTTCTTCCGCTTGTTCTTCCCCTTCATCTTGGTTCAATAACATACAAGCTTCACCTTCAATGTAGGATTTGGCATGTCAATTAGGGAGCACAAGTATAGTACTAAACTTAATTATCTGATGAAAGTGGCAAAATACAGGCCAACAGTTGTGAAATATCCTTATCTTACCTCAATGGGATATTACAGTGCACATACAGATTGGAAGTCTTGTCTCCATTTGTGTAGTTCACTAAAATCAAGCAACATTATCGTACAAGTAGCACAACATATGAAAGCACACTGCAGAATCATGTGAAAGAAGGCTAGTACTGACCTCTCATGATGCGGAATTCAAACAACTCACAAGAAGAAGATCTGAACCAAATTCGCCTTAACGGAGAGGAAGTAAGATCTCCTCTTGTGCAGTTCCACAAAGATCAAGCAATCAAGCAACATTGTCGGTGTGACATTTTGGTTGAACTGCACAAAACACTCTTAAAACAAAAGTGTTTTGCGCAGTGCAACAAAAGGTCACAATGGCAACGAGGCGAAGTAGATAACCCTGTTTACACAGAGGTGCAAAGGAAACAATTAGTGGTCAATAACGGTCGATGACACAGAAGCCAACAAAAAGAAGCATATACCTTATCTAAATGGGAAAGAAAGCAAGACAGTAGCATTTCTCAAACGGTGGCATTGATTAATATTAACATAGAGATTATATTAACAATAAAATTTGTTAACCATGTAATTTGCTTTTAACAGTGGCATTGCATCAATTTTCCAGCGGCATTATTAGAGGGTGTTTGTTTACGGGGACATTTTGGTGTAGGGACTAAAAAAACTCTGTGTCAGTCCCATCTAAACCAAACAGGAGGGACTTTTAGGGACTAAAAGTGGGCATTTGGGACTAAAGAAAGAAGACCCCGAGGGAGTCTTTTTGGGACTTTTTCCAACAGTTGCCCCTACCACGCATCGCACCTTGTTTCTATTAGTTCATTACTAGGGGTAACATGGTCTTTTAGCATGTCATTTAATAACATCTAGTCCATGTTTAGTCCCTGGAACCAAGCAAGTAGGGACTAGGGAGTTTTTAACCAAACTGGGTGTCGGTGTCAAAACCGGCGGATCTCGGGTAGGGGGTCCCGAACTGTGCGTCTAGGCGGATGATAACAGGAGACAAGGGACACGATGTTTTTACCCAGGTTCGGACCCTCTCGATGGAGGTAAAACCCTACTCCTGCTTGATTAATATTGATGATATGGGTAGCACAAGAGTAGATCTACCATGAGATCGGAGTGGCTAAACCCTAGAAGCTAGCCTATGGTATGATTGTTGTTCGTCCTTTGGACTAAAACTCTCTGGTTTATATAGACACCAAAGAGGGATAGGGTTACACAGAGTCGGTTACAATGGGAGGAGATCTTCATATCGTATCGCCAAGCTTGCCTTCCACGCCAAGGAAAGTCCCATCCGGACACGGGACGGAGTCTTCAATCTTGTATCTTCATAGTCCAGGAGTCTGGCCAAAGGTCTTAGTCCGTCCATCCGGACACCCCCTAATCCAGGACTCCCTCAGTAGCCCCCGAACCAGGCTTCAATGACGACGAGTCCGACACGCAAGTTGTCTTCGGCATTGCAAGGCGGGTTCTCCTGCAAATTCTTTGTATCCGTCGAATAGTGTCCAGCTTCTAGTGCGTGCTGTCCTCCTCGGCTTCTGTGCCTCATAATGACCATCTTCCACGCGTCAAACGAATGCGGAAAGCCAGGGGGTTTTCTTTTCACTTACCCCCCCGGTTGCGTTAATGAGTCGCCCATAAAAGAGACGGGGATTTTGATCCAATTCGCACCATCTTCCCTCCGTGAGTCTTCATCAGAGCACCTCTGACAGAGATCCATTCCATCATGGCCAGTCGGTGCCGCTCCTCCTCTCGCCCCTCCAGCCCTCGGCCCGGAGATTGGGGGCGGTGTTCCATCCCGCATAGCAAGTTAGTAGTGCTTCAGTCCAAGGGGCTTCTCCCCCCAGCATATATGGTCCCAGTTCGAGCCGGGATTGCTGCCTATAGCGGCGGAGAGCAGGCGGAGGGCGTTCCCAATCCCTCTCAAGGAGAGCGGGTATGCTTAGTCCCTTATTTGATGAGAGGACTAGGATTTCCAATTCATCCGTTTCTTCGAGGGTTGCTGGAGTTCTACGGCCTCCAGCTACATAACCTCACGCCCGCCTCCATTTTGCACATCGCGGGCTTCGTGGCCCTCTGCGAGCTGTTCTTGGGTGTTGAGGCCCATTTCGCGCTGTGGAAGAGGTTGTTTTGCCTTGTGCCCCGTTCTCAGGAGGGGTCTATTTATCAGGTGGGCGGAGCCGAACTATGGCGCATCGCCGGGACCGAATATCTATCCGGCACCCCAAAGAGGGCGTCCGAAGACTGGCCCTCGGAGTGGTTTTATATAGATGACGTCCCCCTGCCGGACCCTATACGGATCGGCCTCCCCGAGTTCAATAATGCCCCGTTGAAGAAGCGCCTGAGTTGGCGCCCACGGAACCCTCAGAGGGAAGCTGACAGGGACGTCCTGTACCTGATGAGCCGGATAAGGTTGTTGGCTCATTCCGGACTGACCATGATTAAGGTCATGGCCATATGCATTACGTGAGGGGTGCAGCCGCTTCAATACAGAGGCCATCCCATGTGGGATTTCAACGGGGAGGATGACGCTACCCGGTGCGGTCACAAGGGGCCAGATTCGGCCGCCACTTTAATGAGAATCTTATCCGCTTTGTACAAGGGGGAAGAGGAAGAATTCCTGCGTGTCAACCCGGAAGGCGGATTCTCTATGTATAATCCTCCTAGTTGGGTGAGCGGACACTTTCACTTGCCTATCCGTTTTTGAAATTCCCGTAGTTGAGTACTTAGACTAGTAATGTTTAAACGCAGGAGCTGCGCCAGGCTGTGAAGGAAATAAACAGCCCTGCTCCACAACCCGAGGACCCGAAACGACCCCTCGATCCGGACTCCCAAGAAGATCCTAACTTATGCATGGAGTTGATTGATGGAGTATTTCATCAATTGAGCAAGGATAACTCCTTAGTGGCCATCACGGCCGACTATCCCGGACTACTTCCAGCCTCCAAGGTAACTAAGACCGAAGTCCCAGTATTCTCATGCTTTATCTTGCATGCCGTGTACTAACAGCGTTTCGCAGGGTAAATCCTTGAGGCAGAAGGCCGAGCCCACGGTGGGCAGCCAACAAGGGCTGCTGAAGCCAGGCGGGCCAAAAAGAAGTGCGGACCAGATCGAGATTCCGGCGCAACGGTATGGCGTGCGAATTTAATGCCTAGGGTTTATGCCCTTGAGTCTTACTAATGCTCATGATTTTCTTAGAAAGAAGAGAGCCCGCCGGACTATGTCCGCCGGCCAAGGTTCGAGGCCGGGTCCGGAAGCGGAGGCGGACACGGGACGCGCCTCGGGCGCTCCTCCGACAGAGGGCGCCGATGGGCTATCTGCCACCAATTCAGAGGTGGAGAGTGCCCTGAACCACAGGCGTCGCCGGACTGTTCTTCGTGACGCGTGTTTTTCCCCAGAGGCGTTGGACGCCTTTAATACAGGAGATGCGTATCTCCGTGCTGCTCAAAATGGTCTAGCCAGAGCCACGGAGCAGTATGTGAAAGACATACAGGTGAGTAGAATTGAAGGTTATATATGTCAGTAGCCCCCGAGACTTGAAACAGTGAAGATAACTGTTTGAAGGATCATGTGCTATGCAGTGTCTTACAAAGAAGAACACGCAATTGTCCCAGGAGCTCGAAGAGTGCAAGGCCCAGCTCGAGGCCGCATTGGCCACTTCAGAAAATGTCAAGGGGACGCCCGCAGGTAATATATGCTTCGAAAGGTACTTCCATTTTGAAATGCGGCAGGCATGCAACCCTGACGATAATAATGCAGATGAGGCCGGAGTAAATCCGGACAAGCAACAACTCCTACGCCAACTAAAGGCTGGCGAGAGTGTGCTGACGAGGGTGAGGCAAGAGAAGAACAAGCTTCAAGACGCCAATACCCAGCTGGGCGAGGAACTGAAAGATGTTCGTATTCAGCTGTCTTCTGCCGTGAAGGAGAATCGGCGACTTCGACATGGCATTTTTAGTAAGTGCTTGAACGAATCTGTGAAAAAAGAATTCGGCGAGGAAGTCGATTGATAGAGCTATGTCTGTAGGTCTGCTGACGGGTCGTCCTGCGGAGGAAATGCCCGGTTCATCGGGAGACCTTCTTCCCGAGCTGTTGCAACTACACGAACGAGTTCGGCAGGCAATGCAAAGCGTCATCCAGGCTATGTGGCCATCCCTCTCCGTGCCCGAAGGCCTTGAGGAGCTTACCAAGAAGCTGGAGGGAGTGCGGCAGCGCTTCCGGTTGTGGAAGATATCGGCTTGCCGTCAAGGTGCCAGGGAGGCCTGGGCCATGGTGAAGACTCGGTACACGAAGGCTGACCCAAACCACATGGCCGAGGTCGGCCCTATAGGTCCGGACGGAAAGGAGATCCCGGTCAGCTTAGCATATGGCCAGGTGGAGCTGGCTGCAAAGTATTCCCAACAGGACTGTAAATTAGACCGCCTGTTGGATGGTATTGAAGAAGAATATGCCGAGTCGGATTGACTCTGTAAAAATGACATAAAAAATGCCTTCTAGCCGGATTGTAGATCGTTTGTCATTGCGGACCTTTTCGCTTCGACCTCTGGACCCTATAGTCCGGAGTGTGTCCGAATACCCTCTCGATTATGTAAGAACCGGGGCATGCATGGAGACAAGGCGTAGGGGTCATAAGTGCTTTAGCAGACAAGTGCCCAACTAGTTATGTTATATTACATGGTTAGTAAGAAACATCTTCCAGGGAGAATAGTTCCGTTAGGGGTTCCTTTCCCTGGGAGGCATGCCCTAAAGTGCATGTCCGAACTGCCAGAAAGAGCAGAAAAGCATCTGGGGGCAAATGAATAAATACGAAAGATCATCTTTTAGTTCACCGACCGAATATTCCCTTAAGAACGCTAGCTTTCGGCTTCACCCAGTCTGAGGTACACATCCGGCTGACCCGGCAGTAACAATCGCAGAGGTGCTCCCTTTACCACCTAGCCGAACGAACGGGAACGTAGGGGTAAGCACAGGAGCCAGGCAACCCAGCTTGGCCAAAACTTAAGTCATATCGATGCATATAATGGTGTATAAAAGGTTCATGCGGAAGCATCACACATGTTTTGGGCATGAGGCCCGTTTTATATAAACTTCTTGGTAAAGAAGCCCCCAGGTATTATGAGCGCAGGTAGCGCGTCGGGTATGTGCGAATAATGCACAGGCAAGCCCCTAAGGGCTTGTGAGAAAAAAAGGGTAGGGAGAAGGAACAAAATCCCGGACTGCCAATAAAAATAAAAATAAAAATAAAACAAAGGGACGGAGGAAGGAAACGAACACGGAGTCCGGCGCTAGGCGTAGAACCTTCGTAGGCGTGCTGCGTTCCATGGGTTCGGCTCGAGTCGGTTATCCGATGCGTTTCGCAGACGGTACGCTCCGCCGGTCAGTACTTGGTCGATTATGAAGGGGCCCTCCCATTTGGGCTTTAATTTATCCTTTTTCTTGTCCGGCAGGCGTAGAACTAGTTCGCCAACGTTATAGGTTTTGGCCCGTACTTCTCTGCTTTGGTATCTTCGAGCCTGCTGTTGATAGAATGCGGAACGAGCTTTTGCCACGTCGCGCTCCTCTTCCAATGCGTCCAAGCTGTCCTGCCGATCGAGCTCGGCTTCTCTTTCTTCGTACATGCGCACTCGAGGTGAGTCATGGATTATGTCGCATGGCAGTACTGCCTCTGCGCCGTATACCATAAAAAATGGTGTGAATCCGGTAGTGCGATTCGGCGTGGTCCGCAGCCCCCAGAGTACGGAGTCAAGCTCCTCTACCCAGTGCGTGTTAGATTCCTTGAGGGATCGCACTAGTCTGGGTTTGATGCCGCTCATAATGAGACCATTGGCCCGTTCGACTTGACCGTTAGTTTGAGGGTGATAGACTGAAGCATAGTCGAGCTTGATGCCCATGTTTTTGCACCAAAGTTTGACTTCATCGGCCGTGAAGTTTGTGTCGTTGTCGGTTATGATGCTGTGGGGGACGCCGTAACGGTGTACGACCCCGGATATGAAGTCTATCACTGGTCCGGATTCGGCCGTCTTTACAGGCTTGGCTTCTATCCATTTGGTGAATTTGTCCACCATGACCAGTAGATATTTTTGCTTGTGGGTTCCTCCTTTAAGGGGTCCGACCATGTCAAGCCCCCAGACCGCGAAAGGCCAGGTAATGGGTATAGTTTGTAGGGCGGTAGGCGGCATGTGGCTTTGGTTGGCGAATAACTGGCAACCAACACATCGTTGCACTAAGTCCTGAGCGTCTGCCCGGGCCGTTGGCCAATAAAATCCGGTACGGAAGGCCTTGCTTACAAGGGCCCGGGCTGCGGCGTGGTGCCCTCCGAGTCCGGCATGAATTTCAGCGAAAAGGTCTCGCCCTTCCTCTTCGGAGATACACCTTTGAAGGACTCCGGTTGTGCTTTTCTTGTAAAGCTCTCCCTCGTGGACTTTGTAGGCTTTAGAATGCCGCACTATGCAGCGGGCCTCGTTTTGGTCCTTGGGAAGTTCCTGCCTAGTTAGGTAGGCTAGGAATGGTTCTGTCCAAGGGGCAATGACTGCCATTATTGCGTGGGCTGACGGCGTTGTTTCATTGGCGGAACCCCCTACTGTGTCAGAATGTTCGGTCAGGGGCGGTGTAGTTGTGTCCGGGCTATTGTTTCCGGATTCTCCTTCCCATGATACGGATGGCTTGAACAGCCTTTCTAGGAAGATGTTGGGAGGGACGGCCTCGCGCTTGGCGCCAATGCGTGCCAACACGTCTGCTGCTTGGTTATTTTCCCGGGCTATGTGATGAAATTCGAGCCCCTCAAACCAAGCCGACATCTTTAAGATGGCGTTGCGGTAAGCTGCCATTTTCGGATCCTTGGCGTTGAAGTCTCCATTTATTTGGGATATTGCGAGGTTTGAATCCCCGTGGACCTCTAGGCGCTGAATGCCCATGCAGACTGCCATCCGGAGGCCATGTAAAAGGGCCTCGTATTTGGCTGCGTTGTTGGAATCCGTGTACATTATCTGAAGTACGTATTGGACTGTGTCTCCGGTTGGGGACGTCAGAACGATGCCAGCCCCCAGGCCAGCCAACATTTTGGAGCCGTCGAAGTGCATGATCCAGTTGGAGTATGCGCCGTACTCTTTAGGGAGTTCGGCTTCAGTCCATTCGGCGATGAAGTCGGCCAAAACCTGTGACTTAATAGCTCGCCTTGGCTTGTAGGTTATGTCGAACGGGAGGAGCTCGATGGCCCATTTGGCAATCCGTCCCGTTGCGTCGCGGTTGTTTATAATATCATTAAGGGGTACTTCGGATGCCACTATTATGGAGCACTCTTGAAAGTAGTGTCGCAGCTTCTGGGATGCCATGAACACCGCGTACGTTATCTTTTGATAATGCGGGTACCGTGACTTGCATGGAGTTAGTACAGTGGACACGTAGTACACTGGTTTTTGGAGGGGGAACTTGTGTCCGTCCGCTTCTCGTTCGACGACGAGCACCGCGCTTACAACTTGATGGGTTGCCGCGATGTATAATAGCATTGGTTCGCCCGTGTTGGGCACGCCCAGGACCGGATTTGTTGCCAGTATGGCTTTTATTTCTTCGAGTCCGGCCGTGGCGGCATCCGTCCACTCGAAGTGGTCGGTGCACCGCAAGAGGCGATAGAGGGGTAATGCCTTTTTTCCTAAGCGGGAGATGAAGCGGCTTAGAGCCGCCACGCATCCTGTCAGTTTTTGTATTTGTTTGAGGTCCTTTGGGGTATCCAATTGTGACAGAGCTTGGATCTTGGCTGGGTTTGCTTCAATTCCTCTACCGGATACAATGAAGCCCAAGAGCTTTCCGGCTGGTACGCAAAATGCATTTTTCCGGGTTGAGCTTAATGTCATATGTTCGGAGATTGTCGAACGTGAGCCTCAAGTCGTCTACTAGAGTATCGATGTGTTTTATTTTGACGACCATGTCATCTACGTATGCTTCAACTGTTTTGCCGATCTGGTTGGCTAGACATGTCTGAATCATGCGCTGATATGTTGCGCCGGCGTTTTTGAGCCCGAAAGGCATCGTGTTGAAGCCGAATGGGCCGTATGGGGTGATGAATGCCGTTGTGGCTTGGTCTGACTCTGCCATCTTGATTTGATGGTAGCCAGAGTATGCATCGAGGAAACACAATGAGTCGTGTCCTGCAGTGGCGTCGATGATTTGATCAATTCGGGGGAGTGGGAAAGGGTCCTTTGGACAGGCCTTGTTTAGGTCTTTGAAATCGACACATAGGCGCCAAGATTTGTCCTTCTTTGGTACCATCACCAGGTTTGCTAGCCAGTCCGGATGTTTTATGTCTCTGATGAATCCGGTTTCCAGCAGTTTTGCTAGCTCCTCTCCCATGGCTTGTCTCTTGGGTTCGGAAAAACGCCGTAGAGTCTGCTTGACGGGTTTAAACCCTTTTAGGATGTTCAGGCTGTGCTCAACCAGCCTGCGTGGGATTCCTGGCATATCTGAGGGGTGCCAGGCAAAAATGTCCCAATTTTCTCGCAGGAAGTCTCTGAGTGCGGCGTCTATATCGGGTTTTAGTTGTGCCCCGATGGAGGCCGTTTTTGTAGGGTCCGTTGGATGGACTTGGAATTTGACTATTTCGTCCGCTGGTTTAAAAGAGGTGGACTTGGATCTCTTGTCTAGTATCACATCGTCCCTGTCCACCGTAGAGCGCAACACCGTTAATTCCTCGGCCGCTAGGGCCTCAGATAATGCCTCCAGGGCCAGTGCGGCTGTCTTGTTTTCAGTGCGGAGCACTATGTCCGGATCACTTGCGAGAGTGATGATTCCGTTGGGTCCGGGCATTTTCAGCTTCATGTACCCGTAATGGGGTATGGCTTGGAAAATTGTAAATGCTTCTCGCCCTAGCAGAGCGTGGTATCCGCTGCTGAATGGGGCCCCTTGAAACATGACCTCCTTGGATCTGTAATTATTCGACGTGCCGAACACCACATCCAGTGTGATTTTTCCTGAACAGCACGCTTCCCGGCTTGGGATTATTCCCCTAAAAGTTGTGTTGCTTCGCTCAATGCGGCTCCAGTCAATTTCCATTTTTCGCAGGGTTTCCTCGTAGATGAGGTTGAGTCCGCTGCCGCCGTCCATGAGTACCTTTGTAAGTCAAAAGCCATCCACTATCGGACTAAGGACCAATGCGGCTGGTGCTCGGGCTGTCTGGAATTTAGGTTCGTCACTGGAATTAAAGGTGATAGCCGTGTCACTCCATGGGTTTATTGTTGCTACTTGGTAGACTTCGGCAAGGTTGCGGAGCGTTTGTTTCCTTGGATTGTTTGATGTGAAGGTCTCGAAGACTGTCGACACCGTACTGGGGAGGTATTCTTCGGGTGCTGGAGTTAAAAGCTCCTCGCCACTTCTGGCCACCTGCCATAGTATCCAACATGCTCTAAGGCTGTGTGTTGGTGTGGTTTTCCCTGAATTATGAATTTTACAGGGTCCATTGAGCCATCCTTCCAGTACGGTCCCGTACCCTGTAGAGGGTTTTTGTTTTTTGATGTTTGGGTCAAATGCCTGGCGATAATGCGACCTTTTGTTTCGGACTCGTGTTATATTCGGGGTCGGATTGTCCCAGAATTTATCTTCGGTTTTCCGAACGCTTTCAGTCACACAGTACTTTTGTACTATGGATGTCAAGTCAGTGAATCGTGTAATTTTGCGGCGACTTATGGCGTTGAGGATTCCGATGTCCGTGCAGTTGTTACAGAAGAGTGGAATTGCTTCTTTCTCACGGCAGTCCTTTATCCTGTTCATAACCAGGAGGAATCTGGCCCAGTAGTGGTGTACTGTTTCTCCGGACTCTTGCCGTATTAGGGATAAATCCCGTATAGTTGGGTGGGCGGGTGGAATTAAATCCGGAACCCTGCCCGATGTAAGATTCAGGGGCCGAGCGGTTTCCGAATTCAGAAGCTTGCTTTCTTGGATATTATTCAATGAATCGGGCCTGCTGCCTGACTTTAGGTTCAGGGTTTGGGCGACATCCTCCCCTCCGCGGGTATCCGGCTTGGAGGGATCGGGAATCCGGACACATCTGGTCCTTAGGGCGGGCGAAGACTCGCCGCATTGTTCTTCCACCACTTCGACGTGATGGGTGATCTGGGGAGAGTCAATCTCTCTCTGATCGGGTTTAAGCCCAATCTGGTTGTAATCAGTAGCGACTCCCAGGGCCGCGATGCGATCCAAGAGCTTGTTCAGGGAGAAGAGCTCCATTGGATCTAACTGCTCGGCACGCTCCGAGCTGATGTGAAGATTGCTTTCGATGGCCCGAGAGGTCATCATCGGCGCGACGGCCGGACAGGCGGTCATCAAAAACCTGCCTAGCCGGAGAGTTTGGCCGACAGCCAAAGCTCCTTTAGCAACGACGCCGTCTTTAAAGACGGGATGCGGCATCCTTCCTGATGGTGATGACACAGTGGAACTCTCAATGAAAGCACCAGTGTTGGTGTCAAAACCGGCGGATCTCGGGTAGGGGGCCCCGAACTGTGCGTCTAGGCGGATGGTAACAGGAGACAAGGGACACGATGTTTTTACCCAGGTTCGGGCCCTCTCGATGGAGGTAAAACCCTACTCCTGCTTGATTAATATTGATGATATGAGTAGTACAAGAGTAGATCTACCACGAGATCGGAGTGGCTAAACCCTAGAAGCTAGCCTATGGTATGATTGTTGTTTGTCCTTCGGACTAAAACTCTCCGGTTTATATAGAAACCGGAGAGGGCTAGGGTTACACAGAGTCGATTACAATGGGAGGAGATTTTCATATCGTATCGCCAAGCTTGCCTTCCACGCCAAGGAAAGTCCCATCCGGACACGGGACGGAGTCTTCAATCTTGTATCTTCATAGTCCAGGAGTCCGGCCAAAGGTCTTAGTCCGGCCATCCGGACACCCCCTAATCCAGGACTCCCTCACTAGGCCTTAGATTAACAACAGCTAATGAGTTGCACGGGACAGTGGACGCACCAGCACCATGTGCATCTACCGATGTACTGTGGTCATGCACAGTCTGTTGCAACAAAGAACAAACAACCAAGGAGCATATTTATGTTGGTCCTAGTTTTGTTATCTTTAGACACCTTTCCCTATGTGAGCGCAGCAAATCTAGTCCTGCTCAAACTCTACAGCCTTGTCCCTTCCTTTCCTTTTTGAACTAGTACTTTTGCCCCTTCCTTTCCTCTTTGAACCACGTCCTAGATTTATGCGATACAACTTTCCCCACTACTTTCCCCCATTCCTTTCCTCTTTGAACCACGTCCTAGATTCATGCTATACAACTTTCCCCCTTCATTTCCTCTTTGAACCACGTCCTAGATTCATGCTATATACAACTTTTCCCACTACTTTCCCCCACTCCTTTCCTCTTTGAACCACGTCCTAGATTCATGGTATACATGCAGCTAGAGCAATGCATGTGGAGTAAGTAAAATATACCTGAAGGTTCGGGGCATGGTTCGGTGGGCGACGGGACGACGACAAAGAAGAAGGGGTCGGAGGCCCTCCCGCGCTGCCGCTGGGTGGAAAGTGAACAACTGCGCCGGTAGTGGATTCCCTCCCTCGCCGACGGCGACAGCGTTAAGCCTCCTTCCCTTCCCGGCGGACGGATCCTGCCGGCTCTTTGAGCAGCAGTGAGGGGAGGGAGAGGCCAACGATGTATTGTTTAGATCTGGAGAGGGCGAGAGAGTGTGAAGAGAGCAAGTACAAGCGCTGAGGCTCCAGCGTGTTATATATACTGGAGAGAGATTGTGAAGCGTGCAAACCCTAGAAAACATTTTGACCAGTCAAAGAATCCTCCTGGCAAAAATTATGCTCAAGTTTAGTTATCGAACCCGAGACCTCAAGTTTGATGAGCGAACAGGCTAACCAGCTACACAACCCTCCCGTTATGTTCAATGAGAGGAAAATAACCTTTTATACAATCCTGCATTCGTGTGACAAGCATGCCGTGTTTTTTTGTGTGTGTGTGGGAGTCATTGGGATTTCAATCATAATCGTGTCATGTGGCTTTGGTGGTAAGACTATCCACAGTGGTGCAGAAATAATGCAGCCTTAGTCACCTTACCTCTCTGCACGTAGTACGTTGGGTCCCACCAGTCAGAGGGTGAAACAAACAAATTAATAAGAAAAACTAAAAGCACCAGCGGTGTATCTTACCTCACACATCTCGCCACTACTCGGGAACACTGTCCAATTGATCCCTCTGTTCGCTCACGTACTATTTTAAGTGAATCCTTATTATAACATGCACACAAATTTTGGGCACTTGTATTCGACTTAAGTCAGTGTGCCACCGTATCTCGTATACTTACTACTCCCTCCGTCTAGGTGTAATAAGTCACGTTAGAAGGTGCAACGGGACCAAGGTGCGTGCGTGTGCGTGTGTGTGTTTAACAACATGTGTGTGTTAGAGAGTGCGATAGATCGACCTACTCCTACAGAGATATGGTGTGTAGTGTACGATTTTAGCCGCGAGAGTCGGTGCATCCTCTCGTTTCTGGGCATGTCCGGTAGGGACATGCAGACAGCTGCCACGCTCGCTCCTGACCAGCCTGGCCCACCCAAAGCCCCTCCATCGCCCGTGCGTGCTTCCCGCCCGAAATGGTCAGCGCCGCTCCAAAGAATCGGTGTCGCATTCATGCCCGGCAGAGCGGACGCGACCTCTCACTGGCGCAAGAGTGTTGGTTGCTTCGTCCGTCCAACTTACTGCTGGGTCTATGTGATTTGACGGCTCATTGGTCTTTATTACTGAGGTGGTAGGACTGCTGGATGTCCCACGCTTTCGGCGAAAGGAGGTACTACTACTACTAGATTACAATTTTCTCCATTCTTACAGCGGAGGAGTGCAAGAGCAGTGAAAACATGCAGGCTCAGTGATTACATGGCCCACCTCACACTATCACCGTGCGACACCTAACTCTTTACATAGTACTCCCTCCGTTCCTAAATATTACAAGATGAGTCCCCGCGCGTTGCCGCGGAACAACGGTATATCTCTCTGCGCAAAATTATCGATTTCATAGAACTAAAAAAACTCTATAACCGCATGACAAATGTGGTAGCCAAACTAAATAAACTCCTATCATCATTTAGATCATCCCACGTAAGGAAAAAAGATCAGCCAACTCCTACTGCATAATGGGATTATATTTTTCTTTTTGACATGTTAATGGGACTTAAAAGCTCACTTACATGCATGCTACCGGTGCATGCTTGCACGCAGACATGTTGATGTGATTTAAAACCCACTCACATGCATGTGCCACGGTATTTCTGCATGCTTGCATGTGGCTTAGTGTGGAGCCTCTCAACGTCTAGATCAAGCGGCTATTACGGACTGATTTACTTCATCTAAAAGCTACATCAATTTTGATGATGTGGCTCAAGGAGAGGATAGAGAATTCCTAGTAGTGGGGGCTAGCTATTACTAGTAGATAAGTCTTTGTAGAGATTCCACTAGGTGAACTACATACAGAACAAAATGAATGAATCTACACTTAAAATGCATCTATATACATCCGCATGTGGTTCATGGTGAAATCTCTACAAAGACTTATATTTAGGAATGGAGGAAGTACTAGTATAGTACTACGTACTGTAATTTATCAGCGAGATAAATTTGTACAATGCTATGAAGCTTCCAGCTCCTGTTACATGTATCTTGCGTCCAAGGTTGCCCGTTGCAACATTTCATCAAATACAAAGGAGACTAACATGCATGCTGTTGCATCTCAATGATTGACAGATCATAGCAAATATGTACTCCCTCCGTTCCAAAATAAGTGTCTCAACTTTGTGCAAACTTTAGTACAAAGTTGTACTACTACTAAAGTTGACACTTATTTTGGAACAGAGGCAGCTAACGAAAAAATGATCCATGCAGTCCCTAGCCCTTGAACCGCGAACCCTGACGAGGCCTCAATTTGCTGGCAACATTCGATCTTCCTAATAAATGAAGTTTGCAACCTTTTGACCATCGGATCATTTTGTGCAGTTTCACCAAAATCGAGATGAGCATCCCTGTGGCAAAGAAATTGAAGAAGCGTGATTAGAATAAGATTACTGGGACTAGTTGATGAGACATAAACTCATCACAAATATAGTATGTAGAAGCCAGTAGAGGTATCAGGTATGTGTGGGGCAAAGAAGTAGAGAAGTATCCACAGGGAGTGATGTGGGCAGCTGGAGCAGTGGTGCAAGCCGGCTGTAAAGGGAGTTGTACCTGAGGGACGTAGCTCAACCTTGAGGAGGGCGGCAGGAGGCGGCAACTGCCCATGTCACGGCAGTGAGCAAGGGACGAAGGCAACCTCATCGGCTTTGTGAGACAGAACGGCGGGGACCCCTGATCGGGACATGCCGACAGTGGGTTTTCGCCGTCGGCGACGGCCACCGCATCTACACTAAGCAGCCACCCCTTCCCCAAGCGTATGTGATCCGCCGGGATGTTAGAGATGTGGCCACAGTCATTTTGTGCGAGAGAGTGTGAAGATAGCAACCCCAAGCAATCGTGTAGGCTGGGCCGTCCTGACTATGTATATAGTGGAGCGGTTTCCTTTTCTCTCCATATGAACCTATCATATTGCGTACGTGCCACTGAAGAAAAAAAACTTTATTTATAAATGACACGGCACCTACTACTCGTTCTCCTATAACCTTGCGCTTGGCATCTCCAAAATATTAACCTTGCGATTGGCTCTTCGCCTCTTCGGGAAGTCGAGCAATAATGGTAGTGCAGTATATATCGTTCTGGCTATATGAGACCGAATGAATTGCTGCACGTCCACCACGTGGCGAGGGTCGAGGGGCGAGGGAGAGTGCTACTACCTCCGTCCTGGTTTATAGGTCCCTTTTATAGTTTGTGCCAAATTTTGACTAAAGATTTAACTAACAAAATGTTAATGCATGTCAAGAAAAACTATCTCATTGGATTCGTATTTGAACATAGTTTTCAAAAATATAATGTTTGGTGACATGCGTGAACATTTTATTAGTTTAATCTATGGTCAAAATTTGGCACGAAATACAATGGGGACCAATAAACCCGGATAGAGGTAGTAGTACATACGGAGCAAAATGAGTGAATCTACACTCTAAAATATGTCTATATACATCAGTGTTTGGAGTATGTACTAGTAGTTCATATTGAAATCTACTAAAGGACATATATATATTCCAAACAATATGATATAATCTCTATAACCAAGGTAGTAGGGACGAGGAGTAAACGGAGGGAGTAGTAAATTTTTCTCCTCGTCCTACGAGCCACCGCACGCATGGGCGAGGGAGCGGGTGTAGGCGGACAGTACTAAGCAAGCTTCACCTCATCCTGCGAGCCACCGCGCCCGTGGGCGGGCGAGACGGCGTACTAAGCAAGCTTCTCCTCGTTCTGCGAGTTGACGGGACACATCAAAAGTACCCCAGTGTATAGAGCCTTGCCTCTAAGGTAGGCCCAACATGGTTTGCCTCTTTTTTTAAGTTAACATAACGCGTCAAGTCGCAATTTGTTTGTTCACCCGTGGTACACGATCCTCCCTCCACCAAGTGGACAACCAGTACACGTGCCAAATTATCATGTGGGCTGCCTTTTTTCGTACAGAAATGAGCTCCACCGTGTACCCGCGCGGGTGTGGTTGGGAAAGAGACGGGAGTACGTGCACCATGCATGCACCTCTTCTCTTCGTGCACGCCCCCCACCTACGTGGGTGTGTGTGAGAGATACAAACCGCGTTCGTGAGTGTTTTTTGTTTTGGGGTGGGGGGTTGATTTCGTGAATTATTTGTGGGAATATGTGTCGATGACATCCCAAACAAAATTTTGCATGCAATGTGTGTGAAATGGAGGCCTATCCATATCATATATAGAGGGCCGGGCAATCCACGAGAAGAGAGGGAGGGGTCATAGCTATCGATAGAGTCGAAGAGAGGATCAAGTGGGTGGGTGCGAGATCGATGAAGAGAGCCATCGAAATTGTGTGTGTGTGCAAGTCAAAGATATAGCGCGACTGGCCTACCGGAACGTTAGAGGGCACATGCCAAGTTTGTGTGTGGCAGGGAGACATGACTAGAGCGCTTGATGTATCGGTGTGTGTGGTGGGGAGGGGGGTGGGGGGAGGGGTAGGCAGAGGCCTAACTATAGAGGTAGAACGACTCGTATATGTGTTGAGAAGGAGAGACCCAACTATGTCTTGAGGGAGATCGGTCGATGATACGTCTCCAACGTATCTATAATTTTTTATTGCTCCATGCTACTTTATCTACTGTTTTGGACTATATTGGGCTTTATTTTCCACTTTTATATTACTTTTGGGACTAACCTATTAACTGGAGGCCCAGCCCAGAATTGCTGTTTTTTGCCTTCTTCAGTATTTCGAAGAGATAGAATATCAAACGGAGTCCAAACGGAATGAAACCTTCAGGATCGTGATTTTCCAACCAAACGTGATCTAGGAGACTTGGACCCTACTCCAAGCAGTGCTAGAGGCGGTCACGAGGGTGGAGGGCACGCCCCCTGGGCGCGCCCCCCTACCTCGTGGGCCCCTCGACGCTCCACCGACGTACTCCTTCCTCCTATATATACCTGTGTATCCCCGAACGATCAGAACAGGAGCCAAAAACCTAATTCCACCGCCGCAACTTTCTGTATCCACGAGATCCCATCTTGGGGCCTGTTCCGGAGCTCCGCCGGAGGGGGCATCTACCATGGAGCGCTTCTACATCATCACCATAGCCCCTCCGATGAAGTGTGAGTAGTTTACTTCAGACCTTCGGGTCCATAGCTAGTAGCTAGATGGCTTCTTCTCTCTTTTTGGATCTCAATACAATGTTCCCCCCCTCTCTTGTGGAGAACTATTCGATGTAATCTTCTTTTTGCGGTGTGTTTGTTGAGACCGATGAATTGTGGGTTTATGATTCAGATTATCTATGGAAAATATTTGATTCTTCTCTGAATTCTTTTATGTATGATTGAGTTATCTTTGCAAGTCTCTTCGAATTATCCTTTTTGGTTTGGCCAACTAGATTGGTAGTTCTTGCAATGGGAGAAGTGCTTAGCTTTGGGTTTGATCTTGCGGTGTCCTTACCTAGTGACAGAAGGGGTTGCAAGGTACGTATTGTATTGTTGCCATCAAGGATAACAAGATGGGGTTTTTTATCATATTACATGAATTTATCCCTCTACATCATGTCATCTTGCTTAAAGCGTTACTCTGTTTTTTACTTAATACTCTAGATGCATGCCGGATAGCGGTCGATGAGTGGAGTAATAGTAGTAGATGTAGAATCGTTTCGATCTAGTTGTTTTGGACATGATGCCTATATAGATGATCATTGCCTAGATATGTTCATAACTATGCTCAATTATGTCAATTGCTCAACAGTAATTTGTTCACCCACCGTAGAATACTTATGCTCTCGAGAGAAGCCACTAGTGAAACCTATGGCCCACGGGTCTATTCTCATCATATCAATCTCTATCATTTTATTTACTTGCTTTGTTTTTACTTTGCCTTTTACCTTTTTACTTTGCATCTATCTATCAAAAATACCAAAATATTATCTATCAGATCTCACTCTTGTAAGTGATCATGAAGGGATTGACAACCCCTAAGCGTTCGTTGCGAGTTGCTATCATTTTGTGTAGGTACGTGGGACTTGTGCGTGGTCTCCTACTGGATTGATACCTTGGTTCTCAAAAAACTGAGGGAAATACTTACGCTACTTTACTGCATCATCCTCTCCTCTTCGGGAAAATCCAACGCAGTGCTCAAGAGGTAGCAAGAAGAATTTCTGGCGCCGTTGCCGTGGAGGCTCATGCAAGCAAGTCAACAATACCAAGTACCCATCGCAATCCCTATCTCTCGTATTACATTATTTGCCATTTGCCTCTCGTTTTCCTCTCCCCCACTTCACCCTTGCCGTTTTATTTGCCCTCTCTTTCCCAATCTCCTCCTCTCTTTCTTGTTTGCTTTTCTTCCGCCTTACTCCTGTTGCCTCTATGTCTGAAATTGGGGAGATTATCGTTGATATGGACAATAATGACAACACATAAAATCTCGAGGCTCCGGCCGATGAACCTCCTATCTTGCATACTAAAAAGTTTCGAATCAGTAGTGGTAATATCATTGGCAAGGGTGTTATTCAAGATTTTTTTACTTGTGCCGGTGCTTTACCTTCCATGGGTTGCTCTATTCTTCACAGAACTAGTAGTCTTGCGGACGCTATCGCTATGCCTGTGGTTGAACTTGAAAGACAATTTATGCATATGCACCCTTGCATCCAAAGAATTTTTCTAGAATTCTCTAATATTGAGCATTCTTCTGTTAAGCGTGCTGTTACTATCTTCTTGGCTCACGAATTTAGATTTATCATAAGAGAAGCCAAAGAAATCTTTGCACACTATAGGGTGGACGCCGGTCGTCCTCCCATAGAGGCAATCCTCTATGATCAAGAGGAATTTAGGCGTTTTCAATCTTCGGACTATGTTGCTTTTAATTAAAACCTTAGAAAAAAGGTTCCTATCAATGTCTTGGTTGATTGCATCAATGAACTCAATAATGATTTTGCTCTTTGAAACAATGAGCTAGGCTACTCTCCTGAGTATAGGCTCACAAAATTTTGCCAGAAGAATGCTTTTAGTGACGAAATAGTTGTGCACTATGAAGGGCTAAGGGAGGAACCCGTTCCTCCTATGATTGATCTTGGGGACATCTGTTCCACTAAATTTAGCCCTTTTGATTACTTTTGCTTGCCTCAAAGAAAACTTGCCGCCGAACATAGAGAATATGAGATGAGTTTTCAAGATCTATCTTATTATTATGGCACTCATTAGATCTATCCTCGCTTTTATGCCTAGCTAGGGGCGTTAAACGATAGCGCTTCTTGGGAGGCAACCCAATTTTATTTTGTGTTTTTCGTTTTTGCTTCTGTTTAGGAATAAATAATCCATCTAGCCTCTGTTTAGATGTGGTTTTGTCTTTTAATTAGTGTTTGTGCCAAGTAGAACCTATAGGATAACCTACGATGATAGTTGATTTGATTCTGCTGAAAAAACAGAAACTTTGCGCGCACGAATATAATTTTGTTAAATCACAGGAACGTGCTTTTGCGTTGATTCTTTTTTCTGCTGTTCAATAAACAAATTGTCCAGGACTTCCTATTTTGGTAGAATGTTTAGAGTTCAGAAGTTTGCGTTAGTTACAGATTGCTACAGACTGTTCTGTTTTTGACAGATTCTGTTTTTCGTGTGTTGTTTGCTTATTTTGATGAATCTATGGCTAGTAAAATAGTTTATAAACCATAGAGAAGTTGAAATACAGTAGGTTTAACACCAATATAAATAAAGAATGAGTTCATTACAGTACCTTGAAGTAGTCTTTTGTTTTCTTTCTCTAACGGAGCTCACGAGATTTTTGTTGAGTTTTGTGTTGTGAAGTTTTCAAGTTTTGGGTGAATTCTTTTAATGGATTATGGAACAAGGAGTGGCAAGAGCCTATGCTTGGGGATGACCATGGCACCCCAAGATAATCCAAGGACACCAAAAAGTCAAATCTTGGGGATGCCCCGGAAGGCATCCCCTCTTTCGTCCACTTCCATCGGTAATTTACTTGGAGCTATATTTTTATTCACCACATGTTATGTGTTTTGCTTGGAGCGTCTTGTATTATTTGTGTCTTTGCTTGTTTGTTTACCACAATTATCCTTGCTTTACACACCTTTTGAGAGAGCCATACATGAATTAGAATTTTTTAGAATACTCTATGTGCTTCACTTATATCTTTTGAGCTTGATAGTTTTGCTCGTAGTGCTTCACTTATATCTTTTGAGCATGATAATTTTTGCTCTAGTGCTTCACTTATATCTTTTAGAGCATGGTGGTGGATTTGTTTTAAAGAAACTATTGATCTCTTGTGCTTCACTTAGATTATTTTGAGAGTCGTTAATAGCATGGTAATTTGCTTAATGTTAATATACTTGGTGTTCAAGATATGTGAACCTTTCTTTTGAGTGAATTGAATACTAAGATAAGTTTGATGCTTGATAATTGTTTTGAGATATGGAGGTGATAATATCAAAGTCGTGCTAGTTGGGTGATTATAAATTTGAGAAATACTTGTGTTGAAGTTTGCAAATGCCGTAGCATGCATGTATGGTTAAAGTTGTGTAACAAATTTGAAACATGAAGTGTTCCTGGCTTGTGCATCCTTATGAGTGGCGGTCGGGGATGAGCGATGGTCTTTTCCTACCAATCTATCCCCCTAGGAGCATGCGCGTAGTACTTGATTTTTGATGACTTCTAAATTTTTGCAATAAGTATATGAGTTCTTTTGACTAATGTTGAGTCCATGGATTATACGCACTTTCACCTTTTCGCCATTGCTAGCCTCTTCGGTACCGTGCATTGCCCTTTCTCACCTTGAGAGTTGGTGCAAACTTCGCCGGTGCATCCAAACCCCGTGATACGATACGCTCTATCACACATAAACCTCCTTATATCTTCCTCAAAACAGCCACCATACCTACCTATTATGGCATTTCCATAGCCATTCCGAGATATATTGCCATGCAACTTCCATCATCATCATCATGACATACATTACTTTTGTCATATTGCCATTGCATGATCATGTAGTTGACATCGTATTTGTGGCAAAGCCACCATGCATTATTTTTCATACATGTCACTCTTGATTCATTGCACCATCCCGGTACACCGCCGGAGGCATTCATATAGAGTCATATCTTGTTCTAAGTTTCGAGTTGTAATCCTTATGTTGTAATCAGTAGAAGTGTGATGATCATCATTATTAGAGCATTGCCCAAATAAAAAAAGAGAAAGGCCAAAAAAAGGCCCAAAAAAAGGGCAATGCTACTATCTCTTTTTCCACACTTGTGCTTCAAAGTAGCACCTTGTTCTTCATGTAGTGAGTCTCATATATTGTGCTTCAAAGTAGCACCTTGTTCTTCATGTAGTGAGTCTCATAAGTTGTCTTTTTATACTAGTGGGAATTTTTCATTATCGAACATGGCTTGTATATTCCTACGATGGGCTTCCTTAAATGCCCTAGGTCTTCATGAGCAAGCAAGTTGGATGCACACCCACTAGTTTTCTTTTGTTGAGCATTCATAGCTCTAGTGCATCCGTTGCATGGCAATCCCTACTCCTCATGTTGACATCAATTGATGGGCATCTCCATAGCCCGTTGATTAGCCTCGTCAACGTGAGACTTTCTCCTTTTTTTGTCTTCTCCACACAATCCCCATCATCATATTCTATTCCACCCATAGTGCTATATCCATGGCTCACGCTCATGTATTGCGTGAAGGTTGAAAAAGTTTGAGATTATTTAAGTATGAAACAATTGCTTGGCTTGTCATCGGGGGTATAGAAGTTGGGAACATCTTTGTGTGACGAAAATGAAGCATAGCCTAACTATATGATTTTGTAGGGATGAACTTTCTTTTGCCATGTTATTTTGAGAAGACATGATTGCTTTGATTAGTATGCTTGAAGTATTATTATTTTTGTGTCAATATGAACTTTTGTCTTGAATCTTTCGGATCTGAATATTATGCCACAATTAAGAAGTTTTACATTGAAATTATGCCAAAGTATCACTCCGCATCAAATTTTTTTTTATCATTTACCTACTCGAGGACGAGCAGGATTAAGCTTGGGGATGCTTGATACGTCTCCAACATATCTATAATTTTTGATTGCTCCATGCTAGTTTATCTACTGTTTTGGACTATATTGGGATTTATTTTCCACTTTTATATTACTTTTGGGACTAACCAATTAACCGGAGGCCCAGCCCAGAATTGTTGTTTTTTGCCTTTTCCAGTATTTCGAAGAAACAGAATATCAAACGGAGTCGAAACGGAATGAAACCTTCGGGATCGTGATTTTCCAACCGAACGTGATCCAGGAGACTTGGACCCTACTCCAAGCAGTGCCAGAGGCGGTCACGAGGGTGGAGGGCGCCCCCTGGGCGCGCCCCCTACCTCATGGGCCCCTCGACGCTCCACCAACGTACTCCTTCCTCCTATATATACCTACGTATCCCCAAACGATCAAAACAGGAGCCAAAAACCTAATTCCACCGCCGCAACTTTCTGTATCCACGAGATCCCATCTTGGGGCCTGTTCCGGAGATCCGCCGGAGGGGGCATCTACCACGGAGGGCTTCTACATCATCACCATAGCCCCTCCGATGAAGTGTGAGTAGTTTACTTCAGACCTTCGGGTCCATAGCTAGTAGCTAGATGGCTTCTTCTCTCTTTTTGGATCTCAATACAATGTTCTCCCCCTCTCTTGTGGAGAACTATTCGATGTAATCTTCTTTTTGTGGTGTGTTTGTTGCGACCGATGAATTGTGGGTTTATGATTCAGATTATCTATGGAAAATATTTGATTCTTCTCTGAATTCTTTTATGTATGATTGAGTTATCTTTGCAAGTCTCTTCGAATTATCCGTTTGGTTTGGCCAACTAGATTGGTAGTTCTTGCAATGGGAGAAGTGCTTAGCTTTGGGTTCGATCTTGCGGTGTCCTTACCCAGTGACAAAAGGGGTTGCAAGGTACGTATTGTATTGTTGCCATCGAGGATAACAAGATGGGATTTTTATCATATTGCATGAATTTATCCCTCTACATCATGTCATCTTGCTTAAAGCGTTACTCTGTTTTTTACTTAATACTCTAGATGCATGCTGGATAGCGGTCGATGAGTGGAGTAATAGTAGTAGATGTAGAATCGTTTCGATCTAGTTGTTTTGGACGTGATGCCTATATAGATGATCATTGCCTATATATGTTCATAACTATGCTCAATTATGTCAATTGCTCAACAGTAATTTGTTCACCCACCATAGAATACTTATGCTCTCGAGAGAAGCCACTAGTGAAACCTATGGCCCTCGGGTCTATTCTCATCATATCAATCTCTATCCTTTTATTTACTTGCTTTGTTTTTACTTTGCCTTTTACCTTTTTACTTTGCATCTATCTATCAAAAATACCAAAATATTATCTATCAGATCTCACTCTTGTAAGTGATCATGAAGGGATTGACAACCCCTAAGCGTTGGTTGCGAGTTGCTATCGTTTTGTGTAGGTACGTGGGACTTGTGCGTGGTCTCCTACTGGATTGATACCTTGGTTCTCAAAAACCAAGGGAAATACTTATGCTACTTTACTGCATCATCCTCTCCTCTTCGGGGAAATCCAACGCAGTGCTCAAGAGGTAGAAGTCGACATCCATACATAACTGAAGGACGGGAAATATGATGGGACAGAGAGAGAGAGAGAGGGAGTGAGAGGGAGGGGAGGGAGGGAGAGGGGTAGAGTACTGGATGGGTGATGGAGTTGCTTCTTGGAGATGTTGGGAGAGGCCTACTAGACAAACTGAGGGTGGAACTACAATGTTATCAATAAGAGTGGGGATGTGTTTCTGTGTGTGCCTGTGCGTGATAGATCTGTCGGGACGCATCCATGGATGATGAAGGGGAACAATGTGTTTGGTAAGCAAACCTAACTAGATCGGTAGATCAATTGTTGTTTGTCGGAGGAAGGGAGAGACACAACTAATGAGGTAGATCGATCGACGTGTGGGTAAAAACGGGTTATAAGGACCTAGCTAGCTATATGTATAGCGAGAGATCGGTCGGTGTACGTCCATTTGTTAGAGGCAAATAAGGCCTAGCGAGACGGATAGACAGAGAGAATGGAGCTAGGAGGTGGTGCGAGAGGCCCAACTACTAGCTAGATAGGGGGAGGAGTGTGCGGTTGTGAGATCGATGAAAAGAGGGGCGAGAGTTTACACGTGTGTCTGACCGTATGAGAGACACGAGGCAAGGACACATAAAGGAGGAGATTGAAGGTGTGTGTGTATGTTGTAGGCAGGCATCGCTGGAGAGGTTTATGATCGGTGTGTGTCGGAAAGGAGTTGTGGAGACTCTGGGAGAACGACCTAAAGAAAAAAAATGAATGTGCCCGGTGGATAGAATGCCGAGGGAGGGGAGGGCGAGGAGGGCGTGTGCATGCACGAGAGAAAGTTAGTGGTAGCTACAAAGGTTAGAGGATTGTGTGGGTGTAAGAGACTAACAAAGATCATAATTTGATATGAAAGCGGATTCATATATTTGAATAGGAGATCATAGTGTTTTAAACATTGCATGCATGAATATAGCGGTGATACATGTGCTGTGCACATGTTATACCATAATGTGATAATGCATGGCGTTTGCAACTCACAGCTAAATGCCGAACAATCTAAACCATACTATACATCAAACAATCTCACATTTTATTTGAATTTGTGATAATGTGTGGCGTTTGCAGCTTACAATTAAATATCGAGCAATCTAAACAATACTATATATCGAACATTCTCACATTTTATTTGAATTTGTGGTAATGTGTGGTGTTTGCAACTCACATCTAAATACTTGTAGGCGTAGGGGGCGGGGCACCATACATAATGTGATAAACATATTATACATATGAGACATGGTTTAGATTAGGAAGATCTAGCTAGAGCTAGAAATGTAATGTGATTTGAAATCAAAATAAATTGGATTCAAAAAATCTAGTTCGAGTTCATATAGTACACATAGTTCATATGTAACTCGAGACTAATCATGTGGTGTGCTGTGAAGATAATACACAAACGGTGGTTTAACTTGACAATAATGATGATTGTAGATCTTATTAAAACAGAGAAACGAATTCAAATGCTTTGACTTCACAACAATCATTACTGTAGATCTTATTCAAATTTAGTTCATATTGAAGCGGTAGTATATACGTTTGGAATGCACTAAAACATTCATTTGAGTAGTAGGTTGAATGCATTATACACGTAGCGAAATATTTTAATTGAACATAACATGAATTCAAAGTTTTGAATGACATTTGGTACAGTACATGTTAGGCCTGTCCGGAAATTTCAACACGCGCCTTGTTAGCCCGAAATATTTAAGATATATCTTTGTCTCGTTGTGCTCCGACAACTCCCTCCATCTCAACCCGCGCCTTGCTATTTCAAAAATACAACGCGCGCGAAAACTCCCACCTCCTGTGAAATCCCGACACGTGAAATGCCCGTGGCACCCCTGAACCGAAAGAACCGCCTCAAATCGGTGGGGGTACTTTCGTAACTTACCCCACATTTCGGACAAGCGCGTCTCTAAGCCATGGTTCCCCACTGCCATCCCATCCGCCCACCCATTCGTACACCGAGGCCGCGAAAACCCGCGATGAAACCCCACACCCTGCTCCATCCGCCACCCAGCCGGAGCCTCTTCCCCGACGACGTCGTCCACAACAACACCTCGACGTCCCTCATCCACTGTACCGAATGAGGATCCGTCGTCGATCTCATCGGCCCGCCGGTTCAGCCACCTCGTCTCCACCTCCAAGGAGCTGCCCCGATGTTCCCCTCGTCTTTCGTGCCACCTCCATTCCCACACCGCCATCTTTACCTGCACCACCGGAAGAGCATCATCATCACCATTTCCTCGGATGAAGCTGCGGCCTAATCGGCGCCACCAAAGAGGTTGTACACTAATCACCGCATTTTCTTCTTAATTCGATCTCACGGTGCTGCCGGTGCTCGGTCCCGAGCCAACGCGGCGTCGCTCCATCCACGGCGGCGTCGCCGGCCACTTCCTCCACGGCGTCGCTCCCTCGGCGGCGACGTCCACATCAATAGGAGCTGCTGCTACTTTAGCTCCCGCTTGCGCTGCTGCTCTGCTTTTGCTCTCGGTCCCCTGCCTAGTCTGCTGTTGCTATTGCTCTTGCTCGCGCAGCTGCTCTCGCTCTTGCTCTTGCTTGCGATGCTGCTCTGATTTGGCTACACTTCAGTCGACTGAATCGACTTTTGGGTCTGTCGATTTTCAAGGGGTGGGCTCGCCGGGGTCAAGGAAGAACCAGCTGCAGCGGGGAGGGGGGCTCGCCGGAGAGGTACCCTACTATCTATCTTAGGGTTCAGGATGGGGCGGTGGTCGCCGACGGTGGCGGGGCGTTGGCAGGGCGGTGGCGTGGGGATCGCCGGAGAAAAAGCTCGGCACGGGGGGGCCTAGAGGGATGGCCGGGGCGGTGGCGGACCAGTGGTGGGGAGTGTTTTCGGGGCGGGCGGGGCGGCGCACCGCCGGCCGCGGGCGGCGGGGGGCTGCTGTTTGGCCGGTGGTGGCTGGCGGCTCAGGGGGGTGGAGGTTGAAGATGAACCGCATGCCCTTGATTTCGTATCCAACGGCTGCAAAATCAACTGACCAGAGATGAAAAAGTCAGTCGACCGACGTGTAGCCTCACCTTGCTAGTGTGTTCAGTTTCCACAACAAAATTCAGTTTCGACAGCAAAATTCAGTTTCGACAGTGAAGTTCAGTTTCAACAGTTAAGTTCAGTTTCCACAGTTAAGTTCAGAGATGAGCGGCTGATGTATTTTTCATCTAGCACTTTGTGGTTATGTATTTTACGTCATGTATTGGAGATGCTATTAGAATTCCACTCAGGTTAACGTTGTTCGTTGTCTCTCTTGTCCTACTTTAGCCTCAGCGTCGTACAACTCACCGGAGTTGTCCAACGACGAAACCCTCCATCACAGCGGAGCAGTACCTCGGGCTCCATCTCGAGACGCCTAAGATCTTCTTCCCCTCCTCTGACAGCAAAGTCAGCCGGAGCATCCTCACCGGCCAACCCAATCATGCTGAGATCGACATGGCTTCGCCAAAGAGGTTGTACACTTGTTGCATCTCTTTTTTACTCTACATGTTATATATATTGTCCACTGAGCACACTGATTTGTTCCTTTAGTGTCTCCTTGAAAGAAAAAACATAGGAATTTTAATTTTCACTTGTCCTCCTTTTCAAATTCCTATTCATGAAGCACAAGACTAAGAGATAGTAGCATAATAGCATTATAACCTTACATTTTCTTGTGGTTTGGCTTAATCTCACCATGCTTCTTTGCATCCTGTGATCTTCCAATTGTTGTGAATCAAACACCCAGATTGGCAGAAATCCTGTGTTTTTAAATTCTCTGTTTTGCACGTGCATTCCTATCCTATTCCTGTCTATTTCCTATCCCTGCATTGTTGGAATCCTCCAATTCAAACGAGCCCTTACAGAATTACTTCTCTTACAGATAGTTGTCAAAGAAAACCTTGCGTGGTTTGTCCCGCTCCTGCTGCGCCGTCGTCCACCCCAGCTCAGCTGCTCCAACGACAGAAGGGTCCAGCACAGCAGGGATCCGGCCTCCAGACTGTCTTTCGCCGCCTCGGATCTTCTTCCCCGCCGCTGGCAGCCATGAAAACTGCATTACCATCATCAACCGAGCAGATGACCTCGAGGACTACACGGGTCCGCAAGAGAGGTCGCACTCTTTCGTGTCTGCTTACGTTATGCATCGCTTAATATTACATGCTACTTTATCGTCCTGTTCACCGATTAGACTCTGAGTCAGCTCCAAACTAATGGTCAAACTTGAGTTTTTAAATGGTTGTGGGTACATATCGGGGCCGCTATCAATAGTATCTATCTACTATCTGGTTAATCTCCGGTGTCTACTATGAGTTTCATGTTGGGTGGGAAACAAACAGTAAAGAAGCCATTATCTGTATTTTTTAACTGAAGCCATTATCTGCCTGCTATTATTGGTTTTGGGTCTATCCACAGGTTGCTACCATCACTCTGGATTTCTGCATGCACTCCTTACATAATCTCACTATGTTTTATTCCTATGCATGACAGTTATTGTAAACAATGGAACTGAACATGTAGAGCAAAAGAGACGAGCCTTGCGTGGCAATAAAATTTCATGCAGACGTTGCTCCATGGTAGGCGCAAAGGCAGCCCCCCTCCATGCATTTCGGATTGTAATCGAGAGGAAGATATCTGTTCTGAGGGGGATTCAGAAGGAGAAGACAACTCCTATTTACCCCCTGAGGTCTTCGCTCTAACTTGGCATGCTGATGTTGGTTATATCATGCATATGGTGTCTTGCATTGCTTACTTTATACATCAAATATGTCATCTGCTTAGTTTAGACATCCTTTGTGCGAATGCCATCTGTTTAGTTTATTCATCGTTTATGTGAATTATGCAACGCCATCTTGTTTAGCCAGGCATCATATATGTGAATTTTGCAATGCCATCCTGCTTAGCCAGTCATCTTATATGTAAATTATATCAGGCCATCCTTTTTTTCGTTACATATTACATTTGTCAACAATGTTAGTACATTCAACTGCTCTTCGTGTGCATCAGCCATTTGACACGGTGATGGCAAATTCTGGAGTGAAAACAAGGTCTTCAGAGCAGACTATGCTATCTGACGAAGCGCATATCTCGCTGGTTACGGATAGCTCCTCAGAGGAGGATTCAGAGACAGATGACCAGTCCTATTCCCCCCCGAGGTGTATGCTCTAACTTGGCAGGGTTATGTTGCTCATATCGTGCGTATGGTGTCTCACATTGCTATGTCATTTGATTAGTTTAGACATGCTTTGTGTGAATGCCACCTGTTCAGTGTCTAATTACCATATATGTGAATTATGCATTGCCATCTTGTTGCAAGACATTATATATGTGAATTATACAATGCTATCTTGTTGCAAAGGCATTATATATGTGAATTATGCAATGCCATGCTGTTTAGCCAATCATCATGTATGCGAATTATATCATGCTATCATTTTTTGTATTACGTGTTCCATTTGTCGACAACGTTTGTATATTCAACTACTCTTCCTGTGCATCAGCCATTTGAAGCGGTGATGGAAGTATCTGGAGTGAAAACAAGGTATTCAGAGCAGACAATGCTACCTGCTGAAGCAGACATCTTGCTGGTTACAGAGAGCTCCTCAGAGGAGGATTCAGAGACTGATGACCAGTCCTATTTCCCCCCTGAGGTCTATGCTCAAACTTGGCAGGGTTATATTACCCATGTCATGCATGTTGTCTTGCATTGCTTAGTTTTTACATCATATATGGATTGCCATCTGCTTACTTGCTTACTATATAAATCATATATTTGAATTATATCATGCCATCATGTTTACATAGTACATACACATCATCTATCTGAATTATGGCATGGCAACCCATTTAATAAAGACATCATATAGTTATATCATCTCATCCTGTTTAGTGTTTACAGTCATCATATTTTGAATTATGGCATTCTATCCGTGAATGTATGTGAATTATGGCATGCCAACCTATTTAATAAACACATTATATAGTTATGTCATGTCATCCTGTTTACATAGTCTCATATTTTGAACTATGTCTTTCCATCTTTTTTAGTTAGCCATCATAATGTGAAATTGTGTCATGCTATCCTGTTTAGTTAGCCATCATATATGTGAAATTGTGTCATGCTATCCTGTTTGGTTAGACAACATAAATATGAATTATTTCATGCCCTCTTTTATTCCCCACTATCCATTGCACCTGTCTATCATACAATGTCTATACTTTCAATTACTTTTCTTGTTTATCAGCCATTTGAATTGGAGAGCGTGATGGCAGTATCTAAGGGAGTAACAACACGGTCTTCAGAAAAGATAGTGCTACCAGTTGATGCAGATAGAACCACGGTTGTACTTGCCCAAGGACCAGATCCACCACACATAACCCAGACTCTCGCAGATTGTACCCCTACCCAGTTGGACAGAGAACCAGCTACACCCCTTCTAACCCCAACCCCGGCAGATAGTAACCCAGTTCCAGTTGACACAGCACCGTCTCCACCACAGAGCACCCAAACACGAGCAGTTAGTAAGGGAACTGCAGTGCCCAAAGCACGAGGACCACCACTCCGAATCCCAACTCAACGCTTAAAGGAGAAGAAGATTTGTTCTCAGGTCAGGTTCTGTAGCTATGGTTCATACTCCTTTGCTCTTGCATTACTGTATTTACTCATACCAACTATTTTCAAATTTGAAGGATGGAATTGAAACTCCAATGGCGCAACAGGTATGTTTTAAACCTGTTTCTTTAACTGGTTTGCTGTTGTAACCTGCTCTATGTTGATTTCAGTTTCAATTGAATAAACAGTTATGTTCTCATGTCATGCACATTACAAGTGTTGTTATTGCTCTATAGTTACCCACACTTATATTCTGTCTATTCTGCTTTGTCTTGAACAAATATTATTTGAACTGTGTCTCTATCTTGATTTGGCAACAAAAACTAGAATGATATAGACCATAAAGTGACCATGGTACATAGATATATGTTTGTTTCATGCTGTTATCCTGTCCACTTTACTACTGAACTCATTTACCAAAATGAGTTTCATATACAACATGGTAAACATGTGATGTGTCTGCTTGTTTCTCTTTTAGAATGCGGACAAAATATTGGAGAACAGTACCGCGTTATCCAATGGTAAAGGAAGTAATGCAGATAAGGTTCAAGATAGTGCGACATCCCTGTTGGTCTCCAAGAAAGCTGATAAAAACTATCTTGACGACAGTGAGGGAACCCAAAAGTCCTGTCTTGATGTAGTGTTCGAGTTACTGGCCACTACTGCTGGCACAAGCTCTTCGAACTCGCTGCCTGAATCAGTTCGTCTTCTTGAGTCTCAACTTCAAGTTGAAAGACATCGATCAGATGTGCTGCGACAGGAAGCTGAAGGACTGAGGAAGTCCCTGCAGAATTTAGATGCATATTTTCTGGTGCAACAGCAAGCGTTGGAGGATTTAAGCGCCAAAAACAAGAGAAAGTTAATAAGCTTGCTAAGCATCTTGCCAACATTATGGGTACCCAGGATATTGTTTCTTGAGATCTTCTGAAGTGGTTTCAGTTCTGGATTTGTTTTGCTGCGGCGTTTATTTGCGCTGGTCGCCAACTTTGATAACCAGTGTATATGATATGCTACTTTGTTCCCTATATTTGCACTAGTGGCGAACTTTGATGCCCAGTGGATGTAATATGTGTAATAGCCATGATAGCCTAGCGTTAGTTGCTTGCTTATTTATTTCCTTGTTATCTTGTTTATTTGTTTGCTTGTAGTCATTGCAGTTCTTTTTCCGTAGTTTGCTAGTGGCTGCAATAACCTATTTTTTAAAATTAGGCCACAATAACCATGGGCTAATATTTACTGTAGTGACACTGGGCCTCCTACTGGCCGTAGAAACAATGGGCCTTCTACGGGCCATAGAAACAATGGGCCTCCTACGGGCCGTAGAAACAATGGGCCTTATACGGGCCGTATCATCAATGGGCCTTATACGGGCCGTATGATCGATTGGCCAAACATGGGCCAAACATACCGCATTATGGCCATAAACGGGCTAGAGTTGGAATCGTCCGTTCATGGGACGACCTTAACGGGCCATCGTTAATAGGCCGTATTTGATGACGCTATGAAAACGGCCCAACGTATTACCTACCACAAACGGGCCGACTATAACCACGGGCTGAATTTGGCCCACAAGCAGAAAATGACAGTAATGAACCATAAGTAAACGAATGCTGGAAATGAGCCCAAGAATAAATGAGCTCTAAGAAGGCCGAAAGATAACATGGGCTGGAAACGGCCCAACGGAATAACGGGCCGTTAATGGGTATAAAGTGATACACTGTTCATTACGGGCCTGTTTCACCACGGGCCGTTAATGGGTGTAAAGTGATACACTGTTCATTATGGGCCAGTTTCACCACGGGCCGTTAATAGGCCAAGAGTTACATAGGGCCTCATATGGGCTGAAAGACGTCATGGGCCATACATGCGCCAGAAGTGAAAATGGGCTGGAATCATACTGGATGACCCAGATGACGCTACTGGGCCTAATTCAGATAGGGCGTAACGGGCCGTGGGTTAGCGGGCTGTAAATGGGCTATATGCGAACAGGCCATTAACAGGCTTTCCATGGGCCGGCCCGCCACCTTTTGACCAAGTCAAACGGGCCGGCCTTTTCACATGAATGGGCCTCTGTTGGGCCGTGCCATGTGTCGACGTATCATAGACGCCTTCCGTCCAATGAGTGGATGACATCTGTCCCAATGATGAGCCGACATGTGTTTCCTCCAGCCAATGATGATTTTACACGTGGAAAATCCCCATTGGTCGGGGCTGTTAACGGGTTATCGGATCCAAAACCCGACCCGATAGCTTAACGGCGTTCCATTATGGTGGATGCCACGTGTCGGTCACCCTTGATGAAAGAACTTCTGTGACGCGCGATTTATCGTCATGGAAGTGGACACTACCGTGATGATAATTTTGGTAATGTCATGGAACACTTCTACGACAACACAGGTATGACTATCTTGATTCTGTCATAAAATCTTCATGGATGTACATGCATGACAAAAAACGCGACCTACTGTGACAAACACGTATCATCACGGAAGTGTATTTTTTTTGTAGTGAACCCAACTTTTGATTCTGTTCTACCCCAGAGTATTGCCCCCTTTATGTCAGGGTCTTCATGAGACTTGCACCAGCTCTTATGAATTCTTGACGCAGTGATACTTCTCGCCATCATTACTCATTCCTCGGTTCCGTGTTGTTGCAATCGGAGTGCCGACAAGTGAATCATGATGTGTGAAATCTATACTCCCAGCAACTCCGTTGCTTGGTAGTTAATGGACAATAACCTCATCCTTAGCATGTTGATTATTGAATCGTCACCCTAAGGTTGATCGTGCTACCTAGTCCTTATTTCTGATGCACTTTTCGATCAATGAGTTAGGATAGTGCCCACCCTTGCTTATTTAATCATATCGTCTTGCCCTGAAAAGCAAGATTGTTCTCGAGCTTAGAAACATACCGGTGGTTTGTGATTTTCCGAATATCTTCTCGGAGGTATCACCAGGTTTTCACCTGACCGCTATGTTGAGTTCGTGATCAAGTTGGTTTTCTTGTAAACCACCCTTTCTCCAAGAATCCGTGTTGGATACCCTGAGCTAGTTGGTTAAGCTAAACAACAACTTGGAGAGTTGGATGATAAATGCTTGTCCAACTTAGTTCATTCCAAGGGATATCTTTGTGTGTGCGTATTTAAGGAAGATGGTATTTTCATCGATTGACCCTCGTGATCAGTTAATGGATCTATCATCTTGTCCAATCTTTGATTTGGGTATGGGTTATCGCCAAATCAAATCAGAACCAACAATATTCGTGATGTTGTCTTACTCGTGGTTGTTTCCCTGAGCATACACCATTGTAACTTTGGGTCCGACCAATGCTATCACCTTGCTTACATAATTGTGGAATTCCACTTATATGGAAACCTAGATGAATTGTTATTGAGCCCATCGGTAACATTTTTATCTTCTCCACGATTCGTATTGAACATCCAGCTAGTATTGGAAACTTCTATAAGCATTATCTTCGTGTTCCGTTCATGAAGCATATGCTTGGATGGAAGAGGTGACTTCCTCTGATTCATGTGCACTTGATGCAAGTTGCCACCGTGAATTCGAGAAAGCATGTTTTTACTTCCTCTGGAATCATCCCAAGTCAATTATGCACGTGCGAAGTATTCTATGGTCTGATAGACTGATCATCTTCATTCTATACGTATCCCTAGCACACCAAGCCACTGATTGATTTGTTCAAGGAGAAGGAGTTTCTTCATAAGAGCTAATCATATGACTTATGTAAGGACTTTGTTATCCGCAATGATGGTTTCCCAACCTGAACTCGGTAGTGTTTTATTATAGGACTACTACGTGGTCATGCTTGTCTAGGACAGCGTGTTCACATGTATGTAGCAAAACCAGCTCATGTTTTGGAGCCTGCTATCATAGTTCATTTCCTGAGAATCTCGCAACTCCATCTCGTCGATTTGTGTTGCAAACTTTCACTTTTCTTTCTAGACTTGAAGAGTCTGGAATATTCCGACACCAACCATATCTGAATCTCAGGCAGATATGATGGTTGGAATGTTTCCCAAGAACTATAATAATGGTCTCTCTATAACCGGTAAAGTGGATGTCGTGGCCAACACACCTAGCCGGAAGACCTGTTATTGTAGTATCTTGTTGAGGAAGTTGGCCACCTCCCCAAGGATCTCATAGGGTTTACTTCAGTAGTTGTTCCTTATGGACTCTTGTGTTCCCGAAGTCCGACCTTTTACTTGATGTTCTAGATTCCAAACAATATCTAAAAGTGGGTTACGCTAGCACATCAAGGAGAACATTAGAAGCGGAGTGCTAAATGTCTCTCGGTCGATCATCCAGATTTTGTCCCCTTGGCCCCACCAACGTGAAATCTGAGAAGGTGTTATCTTCCTTTGCATCTGCATCTTCCATCGATATCCATCATGGTAGTACGTTGTGTTGCCAATATCCTTGACATGGATATTGGTAAAACCTTGATGAATATGGAGATGCTCAAGTTCTTGAGAGAACGCACAAGCACTAGGTGTTATCACCGGCACTAACTGGGATTACTCTCAGCTTCCTCGGTTATGCTACAACCTTTCAAATAGTGGACTCACTCTCTACTGTTGGGTTACTCCCCGGTTACCAGAATCATTTCCAGCATTTGCATCTTGTTCCTAGTTTGCACCGTCAATGTGCCATTCTCCCATGGGCCCCATCCATCTCCGATGATAGGAAAAATCATCCACTGCATTTTCTTCAACAAGGTAATCCACACCATCCATTCTAATCTGGGTATGCCATTCTACCGAACCCCTCCAAACGATCGCTCGAGAATTGCCTTAGGCTGGTATAAAGAGTTTCAATGATCTTTGAATCAAAGGTAATTCTTTTTGCCACTTAAGGGGATATTTCTACGAGCCACCTTCCCTAAGGTGCCCCGTTATGGTATCATGGCAATTATTTCATCGCTATCTTGAAACCATTCACCATCTCCTCAAGCGTGGAATTGTTGCCTACCAAATCGAACCCCCGTCATCTGTTCTTCCATTCATCCCAAAGTGTGTTTGAACATCTCAGCTCAAGAGGTGTTCTATGCCTCATTCCGTGAGCTGATCGTCAGTTGCTTGATCCTCGAGAAGATTGATTCTTCTAGAGTTATCATTTCAACTCGTGGTCATGTTGAATGGAGTTCTCAAAGCAAGATGTCAAGACCAAGATGATGCAATGAATCAACATTTTCGAGAAGAGCAATTGGATCATGAATATTGTGTTAGTTTGTGTCCCCTTTGTCCTCTTACCTCACGTCTTGAATCTCGGGACGAGATTCTTTTTTAGTGGGGGTGAGTTGTCACATCCCTAGCCTTGCTATGCACTTGGACTAGCTTGGTTGTTGCATCATGTCTAAATTTTACTTAAGATTGAAATGGGGATGTTCAAACCCTAGCATTAAATCAACTCAACTAGGATGGATTAAAATCTTTCTCAATAAACCCAAAATGTCCCTAAGAAAAGTTCATGGTTTCTGGTTAAGGTGGGAACCTCTGCCAAAAATGCTGAATATATTCTTAGATCATTTTTGGATTTCTGAATTAAATCATACTAGTCGTCAACCCGTGCATTCGCACGGGCTAGCCTCAAAAGGTGAGGCTGAATTAGAATTTTATGTTGTGATTAATTTAAATTCTTTAACTGCCTGCTTTGGTGGCAAGTCCATATAATTCCTGCTTTCAGTTCCTAAATCAAAATTTTATATAGAACAATTTGCATGTTTACAATTAAAAAATACAAATTTTAGTTTATGTGCAAATATGTTCAGTGAGGTATTGTAGACGTTAACAATTTTTCCTATGAACGCTGGTTATAGTACTAACATGGGAAGGAAAATAAAAATGAGTGATTAATTATTAGTTAGATACTTGAACTAAATCATTTAGCTTCTATATATAAGGAAGTCATAAACATCTATTTTGGATTTCGATGGCTCCAGGATTTCCAAATCCCGCATTATCATGAAATCTAAGATGACATATCAATAGATAAATTTACTTAGTAGATTTTTCTACTATTGACAATTAATGTAAATCTTCCAATCTTTGTGATAAACTCTTCACCAATTTGGTTAGTCTGATCATCTTCGTACACCTGGTTCAGAACTTAATGTGTCAAATCATATAATTCCATGACTTGCATGTGTTTCAGTCGCTAATACACCAATGTCTTACAACTAAAGATTTGTTAATATATTCCCAAAGATGTAAATCATGTGAAAATTATTGTGTACAAATTTTAAACATGTGAATAAACATGATGCTTACATGAAACTTTGGTCCCAACCAAAATATTTAGTATGCTTTAACTTTTGACCAGATTTCAATTAGTTGTCAATAAAATATAAATATTTGCAATCATGTATACCGTCATTCTTGCATCTGTGGCCTAAACTTGTCTATCGTGTGCTTTTTAAAATGCCACACGTATATTGTGGTGTCTTGTACTCTTGTGATAGTCATATGACGAACTGAAAAAAATATATTTCTAAGTGTTGATACTAAACTTTGTGAACCTTAAGCGGCCTACTTGTGACATAGTTGGCAAGTCATGTTCTTAGTTACCTTGTACATATTTCCCCCACTGTGTCTTTTTTATAACCATGAATTAGAAGAATACACAACTTCAATGGTATCCTTGTGCTTCACTCGTATCTTGTATACATCCAGTTTAAAAAAAATCTAGGAGAATTTTTTTGTCAAAATGTAAGAATCCCCAGATCAAACCTATTGTATGCAATTTGATAGGCTCCTTCGAGACTCTGAATCATCACTTGATGCACATTGAGTACAACAGAGGAGCGGATCGGGACGCCTGAAACAACTGCTTGTGCATCTTTTCGTACTAACTTTGTCTCCAAGTATGTCAAGCTCACATAAGGTCAGGTCATGAACATGGTGGCAAATTGATTGTATAGGCTTATTAATATAGAAGAAAAGTACATAAGAATTCTGTTAGGTTCAAACTATCGATATCAGAAGGGGAAATAACCTGTTGTAGATTGAATACTTGATAACCATACCAAGTTCTGAAGGAGAACATATCATGTGGAAATACTACTTTTCATATTTAGGTTTTTCATCTGTGTTAGACTTTGTTTCAGTATCATCATCGCCACACATATTTTACATGAACTGCAATTCCATGTGATGGAAGAGATAAATGTCAAAGTGGAAGATATATAGATCAGAAGAAATATATGATTGCACCAGTCAATACTAACCAGTGGCCGTCGATCGACGTCATACCCTGTTGTTCACGTTTCACCACTGTACAGAAGCATGCATCAATGACGTGCATGATATTTATGCTACAGACATGGATGTGGGCCTATGATTGACACTACTTCTAGACTCCCACATATCTTCTGTTGCAGGCCGTGGGGCTACTCCTGCCCGAACGTGCAGCAACCACCACAACGCAAATGCAAGAAATATGGAGATCAGGTAATAGACACCCATAACGCTTGAAAGGCATGAGATATTGGGATAAGACAATAGATGGGGGATTAATTGCTATAAAGAGGTAGAGAATAGAGTTTTCTAATTTAAAGGAACATCGTGTTATAATGTTATCTTTAGGTTGTACTTTTTTCAACTGTACTTGTTGTAGTGTACCCTTCATAGATAAACGGATACGTACTTCAGTTCATGCATATATATACGCTTTCAACAGTGCTGGTATTGCATAGTTGAAATTGTGATGTACATTAGAATTGCATACCTGAAGTGCATGTATGAAGGTCCTGATTTTCCTAGTCTATTGAACTGGACAGCGACAGGTTTGGCTTGCGGACCAACGTGTCCAGCAGCGCTGCCCTGAACAATCCCAGGTTGTCTCATGCCCCTGATGTCCAGACCGCTAGGCCTCTGGTAGTATTACTTTCTCGGGATATAAATTGTTTTATATAGTTTATATCATATTTTGTAAGAAAGAAAAAAAATGGAACTACCACTAATTACCATCTTGAGCGGTCTCAGTTTTCAAAGAAGTTTTTCTCCTCAAATTAGACAATAGCATAGGCTGGACGTACATCTGTATTGGGACTTTTTCTTGTGACTCGATCATAGGCTGCTCCTGCCCATCACTGATGTGCAGTGCGCAGAACCAAAGCATGAACATCGATATGCTAACCTGGAAATCGGACGCCATAACATTCTCTGCTCTCCAACCATGACGGAGTTCCTCTCATTGAGTCAGTCTGCCATGTAGCGACATACGGGTATACTCTCATCATGTTAGCCTTACCTAAGCCTTCATGTAAATGGCAGTGGCCTACCATTAGGGCACTGCGACTTGGTTGAAAGCGCCGTGGATACTGGATTGATGATTGCCATCGATATCGTCGATGCAATTCTCCGCTAGCCTCCCAGCCTCTCTGCCGTTTGCATGCATAAGGAATAAATTAATTAAGGTGATGAATTCCCTTGTGTATTGCACATATAGCTAATCAAACCCACATGAATCAGTTACCTTGATATTTCTGGAGGTGAAGGCAAGTAGAGCCCAGCAACTTATCTCCCACGGATCTCCCAATATTAAGTTAAATAAGCAATGCAAGCAGCTAGATGCATCCATGCTTTTATCCTTCTGGTTATCAAAGGCTGAGTTAGCTGGGAATAAAGAAAATATAAGGATGTGGGGGTTGGAGGATTCAAGGGAACCTTGCGGGTGCCATCGGCAAACAATACGTCTTGTAGCCAGCGTACCAAACGTGGTGCCATGGTTCTGAACGTCCGCTGCTCGCAGAACACCATGATTTGCTAATGCAGAGGCAACACATTAAGGATCAACTTGGCAAAGGCATGGGACATCCACTATGGCGTCGTGCGTAACGCGTGAGGAGAAGAGCCTACCCTTGATTGATCAATTTTGATTGGCTGATTGAGATAGAAGGCTTGGGGTAGCCATGGCGGCGGCGGTCATCGAGCGTGAGGAGAAGATCCCTTCTTGATCGATCTATTTTGTTGGGCTGGTTCAGTTTGTTTTTAACTTTTGCTGACCTGGAGGAGATATTTGGAGAGGGGAGTCGTGAGAGATTGGAAGAGAGAGGCAGAGCGCACGCACTATCCTTTTAACGTGAGGATTTCCATTCGTTTTTTTTCTTTTGCATGTACTATCTTTTTAACGTGGAGATTTCTATCATTTTGAGTTTGTTTTTTTTCTTTTGCTGACCTACAGGAGATATTGGGAGGGTGGAGTCGTGAGTTTGTTCATTTTTTTAACATGGAAATTTGTAGATTGATCTGCACCATTATAATTCGGTCCCACCAGATTAACGGCGGTCCCACCAGATTAACGGCTCTTAATTACTGATTTATATTGATCTGCACCGTTATAATTCGGTCCCACCAGATTAACGGCTCTTAATTACTGATTAACGTGGGAATTTTTAGGGAGTGCCTAATTAGTATAGGTAGGTATAGGTATATAGATAAATTGTAATTGAGTTGGAGTTATAAATTTCTATAAATACTTTTATAACTCCAATAATTCTGGAAAATGTTGTGGGACTTTGGGTTAGTCCATTTAGCACCCACAAATAATTTCAGAAGAAATAAAAATGGTTTAGTAATATTTCTAAATCAAAACAAAATTGAAATATTACGAAAAGTGAAACAAAGCAGTAGAAATAAAACAGAACAGAGCTTACCTGGCGCCACCAACCGGCCCAGCACTGTAGCTGGCCGGCCCAGCCCACCAGTGCCCCTCCCTGTCGTCTTCCTCCCTGCCAGGAGGATGGGCGCGTGCCCGACGCGCGCGCACCGTGGTGCGGCCACCTCCACCCTGCTTGCCTGCGTCCTCGATGCCCTGGACGTCTCCAATGACGCCACGCACCCCCTGGAACCCCCTCGCTCACTCTCTCATCCACATCCTCTCCCTGGATCTCTCTCTCACTCACCCGAACGGGTTCATCATCGCCAATCGTCATCACCGCGGCCACCGGCCAGCACTAGAGCCATGGACCAGCCCCCGAGCTCCGCCGTGTCACCCTCGTCCTCTCCGTCAGCTCACGTGGCTGGAAGAGCCCCAACGCGCCGTCCCCGACCTCTTCTTCATCGTCGGCCGCCGCGGATCTCCCTCGTCGACTCGCCGCCGCCCGAGCTTCCCCGAGCACACTGGCCATCCCTACGGCACCGCAGTGAGCCCTCGATCATTCCCCCCTCTCCCCGCGGTCTACCCCTTCCTCTAGCCGCCTCCTCCATCGAAGCCGAGATGCTCCGCCGCACGAGCTCGATGCCGACGTCCTTCCGGTGACCATTTGGTCCCGCGCATATGTCCGTTCGCATCGTGCGCATGCAAAGAACCCGTAGGTACTAACTGCTAGCCTCTCCGCGTGCTACGTCATCGGCTTCATCGATGTCCGAGCTTCGGCCGCCGCCACAGCTCGTCGCCGGGCACGATTCCGGTGACCCCGCAACCTCCCACTTGGACCTCTGGATGTGCAAGATCAAGGGCTACTCCTTGGTGCCCTCAGTGCGCTAAGCCGACGCGTCTAGCGCAAGTCCGGCGTGCCCTGCCGTGTCCTGTGGTCGCCATCGGCTGGTCTCCGACGTGATGCGTGGCACCATAATTAGGGACTAATGACCCTGCTAATTAGCCCCCTCTCTCACTGATGTATGGGCCCCACGCCCTTAACTAACCACGTCTTAAACTTCTATTTAGTTTAGGTTAATCACAGTGGCCCACGCGTTGGCGTTGACCTCGCTGACGTGGTTGTTGACCGGACCCTACCTGTCAATGACACTAAACAACACCGGGTCACTAACCAGTGGACCCCACTGGTCAGGTTTGACCTATACCAGGTCAGTTGACCTGCTGACATCACAGTGACATAGTGCCGACGCCATAACTCATTTTCTGGATTAATTTTAATTCAGGAAATTATAGAAAATATCCAAAACTTCAAAAATTCATATAAATTCAACCGTAACTTAGAATGAAATAATTTATATATGAAAAATGATCATAAAAATCCAATCTAACCATCTGTACCATTTTCATGCATGTTAGAACAACTTATGGCTGCTGTTTAGGACAATTCAATTAAATGGCATTTAAGAGATCACATATGGAGTTTGAAGTTGAACCTAGTGTTCAAACTAACTTCATTTAACCTATTGCTAGTTGCATTAGCTCAAATCACAGCATATTGCCATGTCATGATCATGCATCATATTGTGCATTGCATTGATTGTGTTCTTCCTTGTTTGCCAGTGTTTGTCCCCTCTCGATAGACGTGGTTCCGACGATGAGTTTGATGACACCATTGAAGAGCTATACCATCTTTAGAAGTGCCAGGCAAGCAAAACCCCCTTGTTCATTCCGATACAATCCCACTCTCTCGCTCCTGCTCTCTTTTACTGTATTAGGACAACCATGATTCAACTATTACATGCTGCGGTAGTTGAACCCCTTTCCTCTGCATGACATGTCATTGCCACAGTAAATAGATGAAACCCACTAGCATGAGTAGGAGTTGTTTGAGCCCTAATGTGCCTACTCATTCATGTTTGTTTATCATGCCTGCTACTGCTTAGAGTTGAGTCAGGTCTGATTCATCAGGGATGAATTGGAGGTGTGTGAACATGTCCTACTGTGTGTGGTCTAAGTGTGTGAACACGATTTGGTAAAGGTAGCGGTGAGAGGCCATGTAGGAGTACATGGTGGGTTGTCTCATTGAAGCCGTCCTCAGGAACTGAGTTCTGTGTTTGTGATCCATGAACAGTTACTACCACACATTGGAATGCTTAAGTGCCCCACTCGACTTATTAATCAACTCGATCTCTGTCCAGGAGTTGCAACTAGTTTCTGGTGTTTGTAGGTTGTGTTAGTAGTCTACCAAGTGGCACCCGGTACAGGTGGGCTTGGGTCAGACTAGGCACCGTGGCCAGGTATGCCAAGCGCCGCCCGTTTGGTGGGCTTGGAACCCTGTACACATCGTTTGGGGCCGTGAGCGACACCCCGGCCGGATCTCCTTGCGAATGTAACCCGAATAGGCGATAAACCTGGACTAGAGACTTGTGTGGTTAGTCAGGTCGTGGCCGACACCCTCGCCAGGCTTCCGCTTGAAGGTTGCCGAGATACATGATGTGTACATGGCAGTATGTGGCGAGAGCGTGTGTGAAGAAGTACACCCCTGCAGGGTTAATATCATCTATTCAAATAGCCGTGTCCGCGTTAAAGGACTTCTGGTTTGCCTATACAGTTCATAGACAAGTGAAAGTGGATACTCTAAAATACGCAAGATAAGCGTGAGTGCTATGGATGGCGTTCTCGTAGGGAGATGGGAGCGGATCCATAGTGGTGTATTGATATGGTGAATATATGGACTCGTGTGCGCCACCTCAAAAGAGTTACTTGCAGTCGCAGTTCAGGATAGCCACCGAGTCAAAGCTGGCTTGCTGCAGTTAAACCCCACCACCCCTTTGTTGATAATGGTGCATATGTAGTTAGTTCTGATGTAAGTCTTGCTGGGTACATTTGTACTCATGTTTGCCTATTTATGTTTTTGCAGAGAGTCTCCAGTCTCACTAGTAGTTCCGCATGGACTTCGACGTTTAGCTTGTTACCTCATCTACGATCTTGTGCCCTCGGCAGGATCTGGTAGATAGTCAGGCTTCTCAGCCTTTTTCATTTGTAGATGTCTGTACTTAGACATGTTAAGCTTCCGTTTGTGCTTTGACTTGTATGCTCTGAATGTTGGGTCATGCGACCCATGTTTGTAATATCTCGCTCTTTGGAGCCTATTGAATAAAATACTTGAGTTGTAGAGTCATGTTGTGATGCCATGTTGTATTTGCACATATAAAGCATACTGTGTGTATGTTATTGAAATGCTTGGTATGTGTGGGATTTTACTATCTAGTTGTTTATCCTTGGTAGCCTCTCTTACCGGGAAATGTCTCCTAGTGCTTCCACTGAGCCTTGGTAGCTTGCTACTGCTCCGGAACACTTAGGCTGACCGGCATGTGTCCTTCTTCATTCCTGTGTCTGTCCCTTCAAGGAAATGTCACGCGATGTCTACCGGAGTCCTGTTAGCCTGCTACAGCCCGATTTACTGGAGTCCTGCTAGCCCAGTTGCTACAGCCCGGATTCACTTGCTGTTGGCCAACACGTTCGTTGTTGGGTCATGTATGCCTGTCCCTGTAAGTTAGTGCCACCTTGGGGTTCACGACTAGCCATGTCAGCCCGGGCTCCTTGTCATATGGATGCTAGCGACACTATCATATACGTGTGCCAAAAGGCGCAAACGGTGCCGGGCCTGGTAAGGCGACACCCGTGGGAATACCATGCGTGAGGCCTCAAAGTGATATGAGGTTTTACATGCTAGATCGGTGTGCCATTGAGTCGGGATCCTGACAGTGCTAAAGTTTGGTTTTCGTCTTTGCCTAAAAATAGTATTGATTCTTGAAACAAGTGCAAAGATGCTTTTATCTCTAAGTATTTTCCTCCGGCTAAGATTATCACTCTTAGGAACGATATTGTGAATTTTAAACAACTTGATCATGAGCATGTTGGCCAATCTTGGGAAAGAATGAAATTGATGATTCGCAATTGCCCTACTCATGGTTTGAATTTATGGATGATCATACAAAATTTTTATGCCGGTTTGAACTTTGCTTCTAGAAATCTTTTAGACTCGGCCGCGGGAGGCACGTTTTTGGAAATCACTTTAGGAGATGCTACAAAACTTCTTGATAATATTATGGCTAATTATTGTAACGCCCGGATAATTAAGCTACAGTAATCCCTGCTAATGATGCCATGTCACCTCGGTTACCGTGATTAAACTCACGTTGATTCGAACCCGGTTCAAATTCAGTTGAAAACATCGGAAAACAATAAAAGTTTTCAAAAATTAAATCTAAAATGTCCGGGGGTTGTCAAATATTACAAAGGTAATTATGGTGAAGTAAACACATTTTTATAAAATGCATAAATATTTTAAATTGAATAAAACAGAAAGGAAAATAAATTAAAAAAAAGAAAAAAAAACAAAAACAACAGACACCCCCCCCCCCGCTGGGCCAAGTGGCCCAGCTGGCCTCCGCCGCCCGAACAGGCCGGCCCAACCGGCCAAAGGCCCAACCGGCCAACCCCACTCCTCTCCTTATCCCCCCCCGCAACCCTAGCCGCAACCACTCCTCCCCCCGATCCCCTTTCTCCCCCTCGCGCCGATCCGGATCGGCCCCCGCCCGATCCCGGTCCCCCTCGTCCTCCCCTCATCGCCGGCGGCCGCCTCCCCGACTCCCTCCTCGCCGGTCGCCTCCAAGCTCCACCGCGCCCGCCTCCTAGACCCTACGCGCCCCCCCCGTGAGCTCTCCCCCCCTTCGCTTCCCCCGATCCCCCTAGGGATCGATCCCCTCTCTCCCCTCGTCTCCCTCCCGAGCGCCACCACCGCTCCCCGCCGCCGGTTCCGGCCGCCCCGCGTACACCCCTCCCCTCGCGCCTCCTCCGCTCGGTCGAGGCCCTTCCCCGCCGCCGCGCCGGGCCGTTCCGCCCGACCCTCCCTCTCTCTTCCTCACCCGAAGCACCTCGCCGCCGGAGAGCTCGTAGCGCTCAACTCCGTCGTTCCCAACCCCTCTGGCCACCCCCGCTCGACGCGCGACGCCGAGCCACGTCGAACGCGCCCGGCCACGGCCCAGCAGACCCCCTGGGCGCGAATCCCGCGTCCCTCCTGAGCCGCGCCGCCGCATTTGGCTCGCCGGAGGCAGCTCCGGCGCGTCTCCGGCCGGTGTCCAGCGTGGCATCCACATGGCACCGCCTGGGCCACTAACTGTTGGGCCCAGGGCCCCCCCACAGAACGTTTTTTGAAAAAAAAGGGAAAAGGGAATTAAATAAATATAATTAGTAAAAATGAAAGTGAATAAAATTAATTAATTAAATAATTAATTAAGTAAATAATTAATTTAATTAATCCTGATTAATTAACCTAATGGCTAATTAACCTAATTAACTACTGTTAATTAAACTAAACTAGGGTAATTAGTTAACAGTCACTGACGAACGGGACCCACATGTCAGGTTGACCAAGTCAACCCTGTTGACTGCTGACGTCAGCATGACATCATGCTGACGTCATAAATTCATTTTCGAATTAAATAAATAATTAATTAAATTCCAGAAATTAATAAAATCTTTAAAAAATCATATCTTTTAATCAGTAACTCGGATTAAAATATTTTCAACATGAAAGTTGCTCAGAACGACGAGACGAATTCGGATACGCTGTCCGTTCGTCCGCCACACCCCCCTAACCTATCGAACCCGCAACTTTCCCCCTCCGGCTCCTCTGCCCGAAAACACGAAACACCGGGAATACTTTCCCGGATGTTTTCCCCCCTTCACCGGTATCACCTACTACCGCGTTAGGGCACACCGAACACCGCGTATTGCCTTGTTATATTTTGTGATGCTTTGTTTGCTCTGTATTCATTATTTCTTCCCCCTCTTCTCTCCGGTAGACTACGAGACCGACGCTGCTGCTGACCAGTCCGACTACGGAGTTGACGACCCCTCCTTCTTGCCAGAGCAACCAGGCAAGCCCCCCCCCTGATCACCAGATATTGCCTATTCTACTCTATACTGCTTGCATTAGAGTAGTGTAGCATGTTACTGCTTTCCGTTGATCCTATTCTGATGCATAGCCTGACATTGTTGCTACACCTGTTGATACCTTACCTGCAATCCTAAATGCTTAGTATAGGATGCTAGTTTATCATCATTGGCCCTACATTCTTGTCAGTCTGCCTTGCTATACTATTGGGCCGTGATCACTCGGGAGGTGATCACGGGTATATACTATACATACATACATACTATACAGATGGTGACTAAAGTCGGGTCAGCTCGAAGAGTACCCGCGAGTGATTCACGGATTGGGGGCTGAAAGGACCTTTGTCCCGACGGCCCTCTGTGTGGATCTTTGTGGCGGAGCGACAGGGCAGGTTGAGACCGCCTAGGAGAGAGGTGGGCCTGGCCCTGTTCGGCGTTCGCGGATACTTAACACGCTTAACGAGATCTTGGTATTTGATCTGAGTCGGCTACGAGCCTATATGCACTAACCATCTACGTGGGAGTAGTTATGGGTATCCCGACGTCGTGGTATCAGCCGAAGCACTTCAGACGTCAGCGACGGAGTGGCACGCGCCGGGTTGGACTGCGTTAACGCAACTTCCTTTGTAATGGAGGTTGCTAGGTCTGCTCACCGGCCGCGTACGCAACGTGCAGGTGTGCTCAGGGCGATGGGCCCAGACCCCTGCGCGCTTAGGTTTAGACCGGCGTGCTGGCCTCTCTGTTGTGCCTAGGTGGGGCTGCGACATGTTGATCTTCCGAGGCCGGGCATGACCCAGGAAAGTGTGTCCGGCCAAATGGGATCGAGCGTGTTGGGTTATGTGGTGCACCCCTGCAGGGAAGTTAATCTATTCGAATAGCCGTGATCTTCGGTAACATGACGACTTGGAGTTGTACCTTGACCTTATGACAACTAGAACCAGATACTTAATAAAACACACCCTTCCAAGTGCCAGATACAACCGGTGGTCGCTCTACCTCAGGGATATGAGGAGGGGATCACCGGGTAGGATTATGCTATGAGATGCTATTTGGAGATGCTACTTGGAGGACTTCAATCTACTCTCTTATACTTGATGCAAGACGGAGGCTGCCAGAAGCGTAGTCTTCGACAGGATTAGCTATCCCCCTCTTATTCTGGCATTCTGCAGTTCAGTCCACTGATATGGCCTCCTTACACATATACCCATGCATATGTAGTGTAGTTCCTTGCTTGCGAGTACTTTGGATGAGTACTCACGGTTGCTTTCTCCCCCCTTTTCCCCTTTCCTTTCTTCCTGGTTGTCGCAACCAGATGCTGGAGTCCAGGAGCCAGACGCCACCGTCGACGACGACCCCTACTACACCGGAGGTGCCTACTACTACGTGTTGCCCGCTGACGACGACCTGGAGTAGTTAGGAGGATCCCAGGCAGGAGGCCTGCGCCTCTTTCGATCTGTACCCCAGTTTGTGCTAGCCTTCTTAAGGCAACTTGTTTAACTTATGTCTGTACTCAGATATTGTTGCTTCCGCTGACTCGTCTATGATCGAGCACTTGTATTCGAGCCCTCGAGGCCCCTGGCTTGTATTATGATGCTTGTATGACTTATTTTATGTTTTAGAGTTGTGTTGTGATATCTTCCCGTGAGTCCCTGATCTTGATCATACACATTTGCGTGCATGATTAGTGTACGATTAAATCGGGGGCGTCACAAGTTGGTATCAGAGCCGATTGCCTGTAGGAATCCCCCTTCCACACTCCTTGGCCGAAGTCGAGTCTAGACTTTACAAAACTTTTACTAACATGGCTGTGCGGCCCATGGGCCCACGTCGCCATTGGGTGGTATTAGGATCTTTTACTCCTCGACCTTTACTCTGGGACTCTGAACTCTTTTCTACTCGGGTTAAACGAATTTACTAACTCTGACATTAGGATCCCGTTACCACGTTCACCCCAAAGTTGGATAAGCCATAGTTATTCTGCAGGATAGCATTTTGAATAGTGCCCGTGTTGTCATTTGACTCCATTGAAACATCTTTGTTTTCAGATGGAACCCGCGAGGCAGGTCATGCGCCACACTGCGGCCATTGGTGCCTCAGGATCACCTGCTGTGCTAGCTGATATGATGACCTATCTAGGTTATCGCTGGCACCCTGAGTACACCGTCTACGAGGAGTACCAGGACTTTAACCAGGAGCAGTACCGTGCCATCGTCCACCTCTACTCTCGGGAGTATGAGTCCACTACCGTGCTGCACACCGCTCATGGTGTTGGAGTGACCATCGAGATGGCAGTCCACGATGCTGCTCATGCTGCTCTAACACGTCTTCGTGGCGAGTATCAGGCATTGGACACTTCCCCTTTCAGGCACATTCCGATCGCATCTGACGTTGGTGCGGAGGGATACTACACTGCCGCCTACTCCACCGTCACCCGAGAGCCTTTCCACCATCAGCGCCTGGTTCTGCATGCTGATGGGCTGGACCGAGCTAACAGAGCTCTTCGCCACGAGTTGTACACCACTCGTCAGCACCTTTACAGGGCTCTGACGCGGTTGCACCCCTTTGTCCGGTCTGGACAGCTGCCGCGTTCTGCGATCTACCCAGCCAGGACCGTGATGCCCCACGGTGTCGGATGGCCAGAGGTGGGAGGCTACTCTCCCGCACTTGGTCCTCTTCTGCCACCTGAGCGTCGGGTTCTACACCAGAGTATCCGCGGCCCCCAGGCCACTGACGTGGAGGACTATCCGTTGCCTCACTACCAGCTGTCAGGTTACAGCTACCTTCACAGTACCTCCTGGGACTGATGTAGTCTTGCTCATTAGTCTTAGATGCACTCGCGAGCCTGCGTGCCGCCTATGATGACTTAATCTATGTACTGAACTCTGTGTACTGAACTCTATGTCCGACCCCTTTTGTAAGTTATGCCGACTATCTGTGTGGTATCTGTCGTGCTCCTTTCATTATGCATGTTTCATCATGAATGACTCTTGTCTATGCAAATTTCTCAATACTGAACTACCCCTGTTATATATTAGCAGGATGGTTAGACCAGCTGGTCGTGGTCGTGGTGGCAACTTCCCACCACCGCCTGAGTACATGGCTGGTATGATCCAACAGCTTGAGATGAATCGCCAGTTCATGGAAAACATGATGGCTCAGTTTCCTCGCCCCAATATGAACCAGCATCCAAACACAACAACTCTGCAGGATTTCATACGCCTCAACCCAAGTGTGTACCGCAGCTCAACCCAGCCGCTGGATGCTGATGACTGGCTCCGTGACATCACCTATGAGATGGAGTCTGCTGATGTAGCCCCTGCCAGCTATGTCACTTTTGCTTCCTTCTTCCTGAAGGGACCCGCAGCTCAATGGTGGGACAGCCATAGGCGTACTCTGCCAGTTGGGACAATCATCTCCTGGCTAGACTTTCAGGCTGCCTTCCGTGCCCGCTTCATCCCACAAGGAGTCATGGACCGGAAGAAGCATGAGTTTCGCAACCTCACCCAAGGCAACAAGACTGTTGAAGCCTATCAGCGAGAGTTTCTGGACTTGTCTCGCTATGCTGAAGAGGACATTGCAACTGATGCACGTAGGCAGGAGAAGTTCCGTGAAGGCCTTCAAGCTGACATCAAGCTCGCACTTCTAGTGCATGACTTTACCGATTTCGCCACCTTGGTGAACAAGGCCATCAATGTCGAGACTGGTCTGCAAGAACACCAGAGCTCTCAAAGGCGCAACCGTGACACGGGCTCATCTTCGGGCCCGCCCTTGCAGAAGCGTAAGATATGGATCCCGAACAACATGTACCGTCCAAATGCACCTGCCCCAAGGCAGTCTTATGCTGCACCTCGTCTGCCGGCTGCTCCAACTAGGCAGCCGAGGCTTCCAGCTCCACCACCCGGAGCACCTGTTCCCACTCCCAATAATGGTCTGTGCTACCAGTGTGGTCAACCAGGTCACCTTGCCAGGAACTGCTATCAGAATCAAAAACAGAATCAACTGGCCCTTCCAGCTACTGGCCGTGGAAACAACCAGGCCCGCAACAACAATGCCAAGTCTTATGGCCGTGTTCATGCCAACCACATTGATCTGAATGAAGCTCAAGACCAGCCTGCTACTGTGATGGGTACACTCCTCGTAAATTCAGTACCAACATCCGTTTTATTTGATACAGGTGCATTGCATTCATTCATGTCAGAAGATTTTGCATACAAGCACGATGTTAAATTTGAGCAGATGAACACTTCGGTAGTGGTAAAAACCCCCGCGGGACAATGTCAGACCTCCATGGTTGGCATTGACGTCCCTGTGGAAATCGAAGGGTTGGAGTTCCGTGCCTCGCCCATTATACTGAAATCGTCTAACATTGACCTCATTCTGGGAATGGATTGGTTAAAGGCGCATACTGCTTCTATCGTTTGCGCCACTAAGACCGTCCATCTGCTACAACCTTCTGATGAAATAATTAGCTACGATGCTCATCTGGTTCGGAATGCCGAGGCCAGGCTTTATGCCTTAAACGCATTGAACGCTACACCTCTCGAGGGCATTGAAAACATTCCCATCGTGCGTGAATTCTTAGACGTCTTTCCTGAAGAACTCCCAGGGATTCCCCCTGCTAGAGCTGTCGAATTCGTCATCGACTTGAAACCAGGCACCACTCCTATAGCCAAGCGACCCTACAAGATGCCGCCGCATGAACTCCTTGAGCTTAAGGAGGAAATCGATAAATCTCTTCGAAGTGGTTTCATTCGCCCAAGTTGCTCTCCTTGGGGAGCACCTTCTCTCTTTGTCAAGAAGAAAGATGGGACAAACCGATTGGTCCAAGACTACTGTCCTATAAACCAAGCTACCATTCAGAATAAGTATCCTCTTCCTCGGATCAATGATCTGTATGATCAATTGGCTGGTTCATCAGTGTTCTCTAAACTCGACTTGAGATTGGGTTACCACCAGATCCGTGTTCGTAAGGAGGATATCCCCAAGACCGCATTTGTGACTCGTTATGGATCATACGAGTACACCGTCATGTCTTTCGGCTTGACCAATGCTCCAGCCACCTTCTCTCGCCTGATGAACTATATATTCATGGATTACCTCGACAAGTTCGTCGTGGTTTATCTGGATGATATCCTGATATTTTCCAAGAGTGAAGAAGAACATGCTGAACATCTTCGTCTTGTGCTGGAAAAGCTACGAGAGCACCAGCTATATGCCAAGTTCTCCAAATGTGAATTCTGGCTGCCCGAAGTAACCTATCTTGGGAATGTCATCTCTAAGGATGGTATTGCCGTCAACCCTGAACGAGTTCAGGCTATTCTCAATTGGACTCCTCCGAAGAACGTTAAGCAAGTCAGAAGTTTTCTCGGTCTCGCCAGCTACTGCCGTCGATTCGTCGAGAACTTCTCCAAGATTGCCAGGCCTCTGACTAACCTATTGCATAAGAGCGTCAAGTTCCAATGGACAGATAAATGTCAGGAAAGTTTCCAGGCACTCAAGGACAAGTTGACTTCTGCCCCAGTACTAGCTCCTCCTGATACTAAAAAGGACTTCGTCATTTACTGCGACGCTTCCCGTCAAGGATTAGGCTGTGTCCTAATGCAGGAGCGCAAAGTGATTGCCTATGCCTCTCGACAATTGCGCCCTCACGAAGAGAACTACCCAGTTCACGACCTCGAGCTTGCTGCTGTTATCCATTCACTGAAACAGTGGCGACATTACCTTCTCGGTAATCGTTGCGAGATCTTCACCGACCATCAAAGTCTGAAGTATCTGTTTACTCAACCAGACCTGAACCTCCGTCAGCAGAGATGGATGGAGACTGTTGCAGACTTTGATTTGGGTATTTCCTATACACTAGGCAAGGCTAATGTAATGGCTGATGCCTTGAGCCGCAAGTCTTACTGCAACCACCTCCAGGTTCACAAAGTTCAGCCCTCACTTGTTGAAGAATTCAGAAAGCTAAACCTCCATATTGTTCCTCCAGGTGCACTCGCTCCCCCTCCTCCGGAGTTCCGCAAGATGAATCTCCGTGTTGTTTCCCAGGGATCCCTCTATACCCTGGCTGTTGAGCCCGATCTCGTGGGCACCATAAAGACAATGCAGGGATTTGACTCTGAAGTCTACAAGATTAAGCAAGACCTCAAAGAAGGAAGTTCCTCATCCTTCACTATTGCTGATGATGGCGCCTTGTACTTCAAAGGCCGCCTAGTGGTGCCGTGTAAGAAGGAAAACCTGAATATGACTCAGGAGGTTATGAAAGAAGCTCATGATACGCCTCTATGTATCCACCCTGGTAGTACGAAGATGTATCAAGACATTCGTCAGAGATTCTGGTGGTCTAATATGAAGCAAGACATTGCTCGTTATGTTGCTGAATGTGACGTTTGCCGTCGTATCAAAGCAGAACATCAAAGGCCTGCTGGAACTCTGCAACCTATATCTATTCCTGAATGGAAATGGGACCATGTCGAGATGGACTTCGTTACTGGATTTCCCAAATCGCAAAAGGGTAATGATGCTATTCTTGTCGTCATTGACCGACTTTCTAAAGTTGCACATTTTCTGGCTGTCAAGGAAACGATCACTGCTAGTCAGCTGGCAAACCTCTACATGACCAGAATTGTCTCGCTTCACGGTATTCCATTGGTTATCAGTTCAGACCGTGGCAGTTTATTCACTTCAAGATTCTGGGCAAGTTTCCAAGAAGCTATGGGCACTCATCTGTCTTTCAGCACTGCTTTTCATCCTCAGTCACAAGGGCAAGTTGAACGTGTCAACCAAGTTCTCGAAGACATGCTTCGAGCTTGTGTTATTTCCTTCGGCAAGAAATGGGAGGAATCTCTCCCGTATGCTGAGTTCTCTTATAATAATAGCTATCAAGCTAGCCTGAAGATGGCCCCCTTCGAAGTGTTATATGGACGAAAGTGCCGAACCCCTCTGAACTGGTCAGAAACTGGGGAACGTCCACTCTTCGGTCTGGATATTATCCAAAATGCCGAAGAGCAAGTCCGCATTATTCGCGAGAATCTCAAGACTGCTTAGTCACGTCAAAAGAGTAATTATGACCGTCATCATAAAGACATGGTCTATCAACCTGGCGAAAAGGCCTATCTTCGCGTTACACCAATGAAGGGTGCTCACCGCTTCGGGATCAAGGGCAAGCTAGCTCCTCGCTATATTGGCCCATTCACTATTCTTGAGAAGCGTGGAAAGGTGGCATATCAACTAGAGCTTCCGTCGAACCTTTCTCAGGTTCACGATGTGTTCCACGTGTCGCAGCTCCGTCGCTGCTTCAAGGATCCAATCCGAGCAGTGGATCATGAAGTGCTCGAATTGCAACAGGACCTCTCCTATAAAGAGCATCCGGTCCGCATTCTCGATCAAGCTAAACGCCGCACACGCCAGAAGGCGATCAAGTTCCTCAAGGTCCAGTGGTCGAATCACTCTGAAGACGAAGCCACCTGGGAACGCGAGGATCGCCTGCGTGATGAATACCCCGCACTGTTTCCTTCTACCTCCTAAAATCTCGGGACGAGATTTCTTGTAGTGGAGGAGATTTGTAACGCCCGGATAATTAAGCTACAGTAATCCCTGCTAATGATGCCATGTCACCTCGGTTACCGTGATTAAACTCACGTTGATTCGAACCCGGTTCAAATTCAATTGAAAACATAGGCAAACAATAAAAGTTTTCAAAAATTAAATCTAAAATGTCCGGGGGTTGTCAAATATTACAAAGGTAATTATGGTGAAGTAAACACATTTTTATAAAATGCATAAATATTTTAAATTGAATAAAACAGAAAGGAAAATAAATTAAAAAAAAAGAAAAAAAACAAAAACAACAGACACCCCCCCGCTGGGCCAAGTGGCCCAGCTGGCCTCCGCCGCCCGAACAGGCCGGCCCAACCGGCCAAAGGCCCAACCGGCCAACCCCACTCCTCTCCTTATCCCCCCCTCAACCCTAGCCGCAACCACTCCTCCCCCCGATCCCCTTTCTCCCCCTCGCGCCGATCCGGATCGGCCCCCGCCCGATCCCGGTCCCCCTCGTCCTCCCCTCATCGCCGGCGGCCGCCTCCCCGACTCCCTCCTCACCGGTCGCCTCCAAGCTCCACCGCGCCCGCCTCCTAGACCCTACGCGCCCCCCCGTGAGCTCTTCCCCCCCTTCGCTTCCCCCGATCCCCCTGGGGATCGATCCCCTCTCTCCCCTCGTCTCCCTCCCGAGCGCCACCACCGCTCCCCGCCGCCGGTTCCGGCCGCCCCGCGTACACCCCTCCCCTCGCGCCTCCTCCGCTCGGTCGAGGCCCTTCCCCGCCGCCGCGCCGGGCCGTTCCGCCCCGACCCTCCCTCTCTCTTCCTCGCCCGAAGCACCTTGCCGCCGGAGAGCTCGTAGCGCTCACCTCTGTCGTTCCCAACCCCTCTGGCCACCCCCGCTCGACGCGCGACGCCGAGCCGCGTCGAACGCGCCCGGCCACGGCCTAGCAGACCCCCTGGGCGCGAATCCCGCGTCCCTCCCGAGCCGCGCCGCCGCATTTGGCTCGCCGGAGGCAGCTCCGGCGCGTCTCCGGCCGGTGTCCAGCGTGGCATCCACATGGCACCGCCTGGGCCACTGACTGTTGGGCCCAGGCCCCCCCCCCCACAGAACGTTTTTTGAAAAAAAAGGGAAAAGGGAATTAAATAAATATAATTAGTAAAAATGAAAATGAATAAAATTAATTAATTAAATAATTAATTAAGTAAATACTTAATTTAATTAATCCTGATTAATTAACCTAATGGCTAATTAACCTAATTAACTACTGTTAATTAAACTAAACTAGGGTAATTAGTTAACAGTCACTGACGAACGGGACCCACATGTCAGGTTGACCAAGTCAACCCTGTTGACTGCTGATGTCAGCATGACATCATGCTGACGTCATAAATTCATTTTCGAATTAAATAAATAATTAATTAAATTGTAGAAATTAATAAAATCTTTAAAAAATCATATCTTTTAATCAGTAACTCGGATTAAAATATTTTCAACATGAAAGTTGCTCAGAACGACGAGACAAATTCGGATACGCAGTCCGTTCGTCCGCCGCACCCCCTAACCTATCGAACCCGCAACTTTCCCCCTCCGGCTCCTCTGCCCGAAAACATGAAACACCGGGAATACTTTCCCGGGTGTTTTCCCCCCTTCACCGGTATCACCTACTACCGCGTTAGGGCACACCGAACACCGCGTATTGCCTTGTTATATTTTGTGATGCTTTGTTTGCTCTGTATTCATTATTTCTTCCCCCTCTTCTCTCCGGTAGACTACGAGACCGACGCTGCTGCTGACCAGTTCGACTATGGAGTTGACGACCCCTCCTTCTTGCCAGAGCAACCAGGCAAGCCCCCCCCTTGATCACCAGATATCGCGTATTCTACTCTATACTGCTTGCATTAGAGTAGTGTAGCATGTTACTGCTTTCCGTTGATCCTATTCTGATGCATAGCCTGACATTGTTGCTACACCTGTTGATACCTTACCTGCAATCCTAAATGCTTAGTATAGGATGCTAGTTTATCATCATTGGCCCTACATTCTTGTCAGTCTGCCTTGCTATACTATTGGGCCGTGATCACTCGGGAGGTGATCACGGGTATATACTATACATACATACATACTATACAGATGGTGACTAAAGTCGGGTCAGCTCGAAGAGTACCCGCGAGTGATTCACGGATTGGGGGCTGAAAGGACCTTTGTCCCGACGGCCCTCTGTGTGGATCTTTGTGGCGGAGCGACAGGGCAGGTTGAGACCACCTAGGAGAGAGGTGGGCCTGGCCCTGTTCGGCGTTCGCAGATACTTAACACGCTTAATGAGATCTTGGTATTTGATCTGAGTCGGCTACGAGCCTATACGCACTAACCATCTACGTGGGAGTAGTTATGGGTATCCCGACGTCGTGGTATCAGCCGAAGCACTTCAGACGTCAGCGACGGAGCGGCGCGCGCCGGGTTGGACTGCGTTAACGCAACTTCCTTTGTAATGGAGGTTGCTAGGTCTGCTCACGGGCCGCGTACGCAACGTGCAGGTGTGCTCAGGGTGATGGGCCCAGACCCCTGCGCGCTTAGGTTTAGACCGGCGTGCTGGCCTCTCTGTTGTGCCTAGGTGGGGCTGCGACGTGTTGATCTTCCGAGGCCGGGCATGACCTAGGAAAGTGTGTCCGGCCAAATGGGATCGAGCGTGTTGGGTTATGTGGTGCACCCCTGCAGGGAAGTTAATCTATTCGAATAGCCGTGATCTTCGGTAACAGGACGACTTGGAGTTGTACCTTGACCTTATGACAACTAGAACCGGATACTTAATAAAACACACCCTTCCAAGTGCTAGATACAACCGGTGGTCGCTCTACCTCAGGGATATGAGGAGGGGATCACCGGGTAGGATTATGCTATGAGATGCTATTTGGAGATGCTACTTGGAGGACTTCAATCTACTCTCTTATACTTGATGCAAGACGGAGGCTGCCAGAAGCGTAGTCTTCGACAGGATTAGCTATCCCCCTCTTATTCTGGCATTCTGCAGTTCAATCCACTGATATGGCCTCCTTACACATATACCCATGCATATGTAGTGTAGTTCCTTGCTTGCGAGTACTTTGGATGAGTACTCACGGTTGCTTTCTCCCCCCCTTTTCCCCTTTCCTTTCTTCCTGGTTGTCGCAACCAGATGCTGGAGTCCAGGAGCCAGACGCCACCGTCGACGACGACCCCTACTACACCGGAGGTGCCTACTACTACGTGCTGCCCGCTGACGACGACCTGGAATAGTTAGGAGGATCCCAGGCAGGAGGCCTGCGCCTCTTTCGATCTGTACCCCAGTTTGTGCTAGCCTTCTTAAGGCAACTTGTTTAACTTATGTCTGTACTCAGATATTGTTGCTTCCGCTGACTCGTCTATGATCGAGCACTTGTATTCGAGCCCTCGAGGCCCCTGGCTTGTATTATGATGCTTGTATGACTTATTTTATGTTTTAGAGTTGTGTTGTGATATCTTCCCGTGAGTCCCTGATCTTGATCGTACACATTTGCGTGCATGATTAGTGTACGATTAAATCGGGGGCGTCACAATTATTCTCAATGGCACAGAAAGATCTTCTAGTAAAAAAATGCATGCTATAGAAGAAATCAATGTTTTGAGTGGAAAGATGGATGAACTTATGAAGTTGTTTGGTACTAAAAATACTCCTCTTGATCCCAATGATATGCATTGTCTACTTTGATTGAGAATAATAATGAATCTATGGATTTGAATTTTGTTGGTAGGAATAGTTTTGAAAAAAATGCTTATAGAGGAAACTTTAATCCTAGACCGTTCCCTAGTAATTCCTCTAATAATTATGGAAATTCCTACAATAATTCTTATGGTAATTTTAATAAGATGCCCTCTAATTTTGAGAATAGTTTGAAAGAATTTATGATTTCTCAAAAAATTTTAATGCTTTGCTTGAAGAAAAATTGCTCAAAGTTGATGATTTGGCTAGGAACGTTGATAGACTTTCGCTTGATGTTGATTCTCTTAAACTTAGATCTAATCCTCCTAAGCATGATATCAATGAGTCTCTCAAATCAATGAAAATTTCCATTGATGAGTGCAAGGAAAGAACCGCTAGATTGCGTGCTAAGAAAGATTGCTTTGTAAAGACGTGTTCTTCTAGTTTCCATGAAAATAATGATGAAGATCTTAAAGTTATTGGTGTGTCTCCTATTAGATATTTGTTTTGCAATATGAATCTTGATAATAATGGGCCTTGAGACGAGTCAACTTTATTTAGAAGGCGTCCCAAGAATTCAGAATTTTTAGATCTTGATGCTAAATTTGGTAAAAGTGGGATTGGAGAGGTCATGACTTTAAATAGTATTGAACCCACTATCTCGGATTTCAAGGAATTTGATTATGATAATTGTTCTTTAGAAAGTTGTATTTCCTTGTTGCAATCCGTTGTTAATTCTCCTCATGCTTATAGTCAAAATAAAGCTTTTACCAAACATATCGTTGATGCCTTGATGCTATCTTATGACGAAAAACTTAATTTGGAAGTTTCTATACCTAGAAAACTTAATGATGAGTGGGAACCTACTATAAAGATTAAAATTAAAGATCATGAGTGTTTTGCTTTGTGTGATTTGGGTGCTAGTGTTTCCACGATTCCGAAAACTTTATGTGATATTTTAGGTTTCCATGATCTTGATGATTGCTCTTTAAATTTGCACCTTGCGGATAATGGGAAGGATCAATGATGTTCTCATTGTTGCAAATAGAAATTTTGTGCCCGTAGATTTTATCGTTCTTGATATAGATTGCAATCTTTCTTGCCCTATTATACTTGGTAGACCTTTCCTTAAAACGATTAGTGCGATTATTGATATGAAGGAAGGAAATGTTAGATTCCAATTTCCATTAAAGAAAGGCATGGAGCACTTTCCAAGAAAGAAAGTCAAATTACCTTATGAATCTATCATGCGAGCTACTTATGAATCAAGTGCCAAAGATGGCACAACTTATATCTATCTTCGCTTTTATGCCTAGCTAGGGGTGTTAAATGATAGCGCTAGTTGGGAGGCAACCCAATTTTATTTATGTTTTTTGTTTTTGTTTCTGTTTAGTAATAAATTTTTGCTTTTACCTTATGTTTAGATGTGTTTTTATGTATTAATTAGTGTTTGTGCCAAGTAGAACCTATAGGATAACCTATGATGATAGTTGATTTGATTCTGCTGAAAAACAGAAACTTTGCGCACACGAATTTAGTTTTGTTAAATGACAGAAACGTGCTTTTGCGTTTATTGTTTTTGCTTCTGATCAATAGACAAATTGTCCAGGACTTCCTATTTTGTTAGGATTTTTAGAGTTCCAGAAGTTTGCGTTAGTTACAGATTGCTACAGACTATTCTGTTTTTGACAGATTCTGTTTTTCGTGTGTTGTTTGCTTATTTTGATGCATCTATGGCTAGTATTAAGTGGTATGAACCATAGAGAACTTGGAATACAGTAGGTTTAACACCAAAATAAATAAAGAATGGGTTCATTATAGTACCTTATGTGGTGGTTTTCTTTTCTTTTACTAACGGAGCTTATGAGATTTCCTGTTGAGTTTTGTGTTGTGAAGTTTTCAAGTTTTGGGTAAAGCTTTGATGGACTATGGAATAAGGAGTGGCAAAAGCCTAAGATTGGGGATGCCCATGGCACCCCAAGATATTCAAGAATAGCCAAAAGACTAAGCTTGGGGATGCCCCGGGAAGGCATCCCCTCTTTCGTCTTTGTTCATTGGTAACTTTACTTGGAGCTATATTTTTATTCGCCACATGATATGTGTTTTGCTTGGAGCGTCGTGTATGATATTAGTCTTTGCTTTTTAGTTTACCACAATCATCCTTGCTGCACACACCTTTTGGGAGAAGCCTACACTACAAAAAAGTACACTTCCATGATGACACGTTTGTCACAGTAGATCGCGTTTTTTGTCATGCATGTACATCCATGACAAATTTATGACAGAATCAAGATAGTCATACCTGTGCTGTCATAGAAGTGTTCCATGACATTACCAAAATTATCATCACGGAAGTGTCCACTTCCATGACGATAAATCGCGTGTCACAGAAGTGCTTTCGTCAAGGGTGACCGACACGTGGCATCCACTGTAACGGAACACCGTTAAACTATCGGGTCGGGTTTTGGATCCGATAACCGATTAACAGCCCCGACCAATGGGAAATTTCCACGTGTAAAATTCTGATTGGACGAAGGGAACACCTGTCAGCTTGTTAGTGGGCCAGATGTCGCCCGTCCATTGGAGGAGACATGCCTATGGTACGTTGACACGTGGCTGGGCCCAATAGAGGCCCATATAGGTAAAAAAGGCCGGCCCAGTCAAAGGCCCGTAGAACTTAATCAGGTACTAGTGGGCCAGCCCAATAACGACCTGCTTAATAAAGGACCATTTACAGCCCGAAACCAGATCTGGCCCGTTAATTGTTCGCCCAATATTTGGGCCCATTTACGGCCCGAAGCCAGATCTGGCCCGTTAATTGTTCGCCCAATATTTGGGCCCATTTGTGGCCCGAAGCCAGATCTGGCCCGTTAATTGTTCGCCGAATATTCGGGCCCAACTACAGCCCAATGACTTTCGGCCTGTTAGAGGCCTGATGTAGACATGGGCCCATTTCAGCCCGGTGTGACTTTCGGCCTGGGAATGGCCCGTGCTGCCCATGGGCCATATATGGTCCGACGGGACATCGGGCCCACTAACGGCCCGTGCTAAAGGTGGCAACAGTTAAGCCCAACGTGACTTTGGGCCTGTTAAAGGCCTGTCGCGTAATTCGGCCCGTTGATGCCTGTACTAAGCTTTCGGCCTCTTAAAGGCCCATGATATCAGTGGGCCAACTAAGGCCCGAGATATGTTTCGGCCTGGTAACGGCCCGTGAGCTAACTGGGCCCATAACGGCCCGGTCTACATTTCGGCCTGCTGAAGGCCCGTCGACGACTAGTGAAAATTGAGGCCCAACATGCATTTTGGCCTGCTAAAGGCCCGTGGTTTCATCTCGGCCGTAACAGGCCAGTACAATATTCAGCCTGTTAATGGCCCAACGCTACCTGGGCCGAACTAAGCGCTGGGTCGACAAAAGGCCCAACTAAAATATAGGCCGGTGTAAGTTTGGGCCTGGCGCAATGTGTGAAGGCCCCAATCATTCGGGCCCAAGAAAGACGCAGGCCGGCCCAATTGTGGCCCGCTAAAAACCTGGCCCGTTATCGAATGTTTCGGCCCGGTCGACTACATCTGATTTTTTTCAGATAGCGAATGATGGCAGTAACTAGTAGGAATTAAGAACAAACCTACTCTACACAATAAAGAAATTACGGCATAGTAACTAAGAATAAACCTACACTATACAATAAAGGATTTAAGGTATATTACATCCACTGGGCATCGAAGTTCGCCACCAGTGATCATAAAGCGCAACGAAGAAGCAGATTACAAAAACTGGGCACCATTGCAGCGTAACAAAATAATACTGAACCGAGACCACTTCCAAGACAGTTCAAGAAAGGTTAGCCTTGCGGGGGAACTGCTGCGCAAGCTGCTGAGCAAGGCTGTGAGACCGGCCTAGCATGTCGGTCATAGCTTCCAGGTGTAGCTGTTTAGCGATGAGGTTCTCATTGGTGTTCTCCGCAATCTTTCTTAGAGATAGGACTTCAAGTCGAAGTTGAGTTGCAGAATGCCTTTCTGCTAGAACTTGGGACTGAAGAAGTCGAACTGATTCAGACAACGAATTCTGTGAGCTTGTCTGACTGTTAGTCTCAAGTAACTTGAACACTGCATCAAGACAAGACTTTGGGGTTGTCTCGCTATCTTCAAGATGTTTTGCCTTCTTTGCTGCAATATATGTTGGGTTTGTCTCACAGCCTTCAGCAGACTTGTGCATGCCATCAGGCATATCACCCTGAAACAAAGCAGAGAGATGACAGGTTTTGCACGTGTATAAACAAAGATGATAACTGTTCTGTCAATTCTATCCAATTTCAAATTAGAAAATAAAGAGTAAGTTCAAAATATCAATAGCATAATTTGGCATTGTTCATAATGCGGGGAGCTTCACCACACTACTGGATTACCATGTCAACATAACAAGCATAGATGAAGGGCAAAGAAAATCATTGTATCTATTTTGGATAATGTGCATGGCATGTTGTTCATATCATCAGCCACATCAGTAAGATAAAACAGGAGATGACAAGGTGCAAACGTGGGCTGCTTCACCACACACTGGATTATAGATCCACAAAACCAAGCATACATATAGGGAGTATTAAGTAATGTGCATGGTATGAATAAGAAATTTGGTTTTACAAGTAAAACTTAGAACTTACGGTTCTTACGAACATGCATTTTGGTAGAAACAGCAAACTAAACAGCAGTAAACGATAGGGAGTATGAGCAAATTAAACAGCAGTTGAGGATAAAGGCTTTAGAAGGACTGACTTACATTAACAGTTAACACCGGCTTTATAATGCCCTTCTCCATGTCAAGGGAAGGATAACTCAAGAATTTCAGCACAGAATCTTCTTCATAAGCATTGCCTGTACTCTACATTTTGTAGAGAGTAATTATAGATATGATAATACTGGAAGGGATAGAGGATAATGAAGATAAGATGCAGATTGATGCTACATAATCAACTACCAATCCCTGGAAGTACAAGCGTTACAGGACAAAATGTACTGACAAGAGCAATGGGCTACACTTCTGCACTGGCATTGTCTGTGTATTCTACTTGTTGGTAAGATTAAATATAGATCTGATCTTTTTTAGTAAATGGTGGGCGAGGGAGATAAGATGCAGAATGCTACAAAATGAACCAATCCCTCTTCCCATAATACAAGAGTGTTTTGAACACTGGTGTACTGTACAAAACGTTCTTATATTATGGGACGGAGGGAGTAGCTGTTAATGTAAGTACAGTGATAGACCACGTTCAGTCCTTACAAGAGGACTGCAGAGCTAAACCTCTTCAAAAGCATTGGGTTGATTCTAAATTTGTGTAAGAGTCCATACGGATCTTATAATGTCCACCAAATGGGCGATTACGAGGCTAACATGTGCAGTGATGCTACATAATCAAACAGCTATGAAAGTAAGTATGGTCATACAGGGCAAGAGGTACTCACGAGAGCAATGCAGTGTGCAGTATAGTTGCGAGATTCTGTGGTCCCTTGAGAACGAATGTTCTTCTGCTAACAGTTTTCGTACAAGTGAGACATTAAGGCAAATGCAGAAATGTAGTTCAAATTGTGATGTGATATCATAGACAGTACCTTACGCTGCAGCCGAGACCAATGTGTAACAAGATTATTCCAGTCACCGTCGGATAAATGTAGCACCGGAGACTTTACAGAAATTTCGTTCAGAGGCTTGCCATCGAAGTGCGCTTGCCTCAGGTAGGAACGATACTTCATCAACGAGTGCTTGAAAAGCGCAACCAACTCTTGCTCGTCATCACAATCCAGTTTGCTCCTCGCCTATTTAAAAGAATGAAATCTTGTGTCTTCTGTCAGCAGAAACATATGCAGTAATGACCATGAATAACATTAGTACATTACTTACGCGTAAGTTGCGGAGGAAGACTGGAAATTGTTCTGTGTCTGCGGTATAATCTTTCCATGAAGGAAAGATGCGCACAAAGTTCCTGACAACAACATAAGCTTCGTCTTCTAAACTGGGAAGAAATGGAACAGGGGTCCTATTTGCTGCAATTGGGGCTCTCTCTGGTTCGAAAAGGGATTTGGCAACTGGATTTGGTGTACTCTTTGCTGGAATGGGGGTTTTGCGTCGTACAGCTGGTGCTATGTCAACTGGCATAATCATACTGTTTGCTGCAGTTGGGGTCTGCTGAGTTGGGGCATCAGAAATGACCAGTGTAGTAGGGCTAGAGTCTGCTAGAGTTGGGGTATTTTGTGGGTCAGGTGATATTGCAACTACACCTAATGGGCTATTTGATTTATCAGGTGCCACTACCTTTTCCAAATACTTTGCTTGTGCTCCTCCACGATCAGCAATCGCCCTCTTCCTTTTGAACGTCTGATACACAAGAACAACATTTGAATGGATAAATATGGTATGATGACAGATGGAATATGTACTGAAAATGGATAGGCAGGGCGTATTCACATACACGATGTGTAAACTAAGCTAATGGCAGTTCAACAAAGTAGAAGCAATGCAAAGCATCAGTTGCAAGATATGTGCGAGCAATGTAACCTTGGAAAGTTAGAGCAAGTACCTTGATGGGTGAATAAGATAGGGCATCTTCCTCTGACTCCTCCACTAGGGAGCTACATTGACTTAGGTCTCCCTCTAGCTCAGAATCACTGTTAGGATCATATTCTGAGCATGAATCTGTAGGTGGAGAGCGTTTGCATTGCATTGCATCCAGACTTGATTTCAGTCCCTTAATGCCAAGTTTGACAGCCATGGCATTGTTCTGCTTTATTCTTTTCATGCGCGCAAGCTCATAATCATTATGATGCTGTTCAGAATCTGAGATTCATGAAAACATAAAAAGTAGTCAGATTATCTATGGAATGCATTGCGGATTCAACTCGGAGAGTGTCTCCCTATAAACCCCTGCATATGCAAAGTTCACCTCCCCAACCGTGCTGACCAGACCACACACAGAAATACAAACCCCTTATGTCTCTATAACAGGCAGGCACACATTTCAAAACTGAAGTAGGAACATTAGAATCATATGAAATTCGTATTTGAACAAATAAACTAAGCAATTATGAGTGGCGTAATGTTTAGCTTCAAGGGTGGAGTGTTGGTAGTGCGACACAAAGCAAGTAGGCAGATTGTATTCCATGTAAAAGATCGAAACCTATGTAAAAGCTGGAAATGACACTTTCTTTCTATACAATGCAGTGTTCGTTACCCACACATGATGGAAGAGATCACATAGAGAAATACTATTCACTCAGGTCTACGGTTCCAGTATTTAGAAACAGGGTGGTCCACCCTAAAAGAATATTGACAACAAATATGACAAGGCAAGCATAGATGTAGTGAATCAATCATTTACTTGTGAGCTTATTAGGACAAGTATGCAGAATTGTAACTGCAGTAAGAGACCGTCCAAAATCTGAATGAAGAAGTTTGTCTAGCACTTATTGTTTGCAACTAATCGACGTGAATAATTGGATATTATATCGAATGAGTAAGAAAGACAAGTAAAATTGTCAACAAACCTGGCTTGCAGTAGTAATCTGGGTCAATGTCACTACGACCAACAATCCAAAATGACTAGTTTCTGTTCCGAGGGCCGGAATTTTGAAAACCCTGTGAACTTTAGAGGTACTAAAGATTACCGAAATACATCTGAACCATTAAGTGTAGGTAGCACTGAGCACACAACAAACCCTAATGACAGTCCTGCCTAATGAGTAATGAATCAATTAGAAAATGGGTGATGAGGAGTGGCTGCTGAGTGTTGAGGACGTATCTCAGGATAAATCGGGTTGGCTTGGTGGGTGCTGCACGCCTGAGCCCTGAACGGACTGGGAAGGTAGGCACGGCGGCGCGCCCGGGCAGCGGTGACGCTGTTGGGCGAGCGGCTCCTGGCCTCCTGTTAGTCCGGCGTCTCCTCCTAGAGTCATGCCGTCCGGGGACGGCAAGTCGCCGGCGAGGCAGGCGGCTGGGGGCGAGTAGAGATCGGAAGCGCGCAGCAGAACAGAGGGGAATCGGGGCCTGGGACGACCCAAAATCCCAGGGTGGGCCGGCCCACCGTGGGCACCCTGTAGAGATACACACCCGAGCGGCGAACATGCATTTTCGAAACTAATTTAGGAACATTTAGCTGACCAATTAAACAACTCTGTTTTAATAATATCAGATTCGTATTTGAACATCTAAGCTTGTTTAGCTTGATGCGTGGAGCAGTGTTATTATGACACGAAGCACGTATTCTGATCGTATAGTGATCATAAAAGGGGGAAACTCTAAGCATATTTTTTTAGCAAAAGAGGGTTTTCCCTCCGATTTCTATTAAAGAAACCACCACGGAACCAACATGATCAATTAAACCCTAAGCATGATCAATTAAACCGTATTATGGCTGTGCCATGGCAGATTTGAAGCTGCAAACCGGAGAAATGATATTTAGCATCCATTGTTTGCTTCGAACTAAGAACTAAATTCTAAGAGCTGAAAAGAAAGTAGAGTAACCAAGTTAAGATCTATTTTCTGGTTGAGATCAAAAAGTTGAGGAGATATGAAGTACCACCTCTCTTGCGGCGCCGTGTAGGCATCGGGGGTGCGATGGCTGTCGGTGGCGTTGAAGCAGATCTGCGACGGTAGACGGGTGCATCGGGGGATAAGTCCCGTTGCGGTGGAAGAGAAGGTCGTGTGAGCGGCCCCGGCAAAGAGGACGACGGCGCCGATGAAGCGAGAGGACGCGATGCAAGGCTATTGGTCCGTCGCCGTGGATGAGAAACGTCCATCTCTAGCAGTGGACGACGCGGTCTTGGTAGGCGCTCCGGCATGGTGGAGGACGGTGGCGATGGATGTGGTGGAGGACGGCGGCGATGGATGGGGTGGCGGACGGAGGCTGGTGTGGGGATGGGGTGTTCTAGCGCGGACGGTGTATGAATGGGAAAATGGAGGGAGAGGTACGGGGAACCATGTTTTTGGGACGCGCCTGTCTGAAATATGGGAAAGTTACGAACTTAGCCCCCGTTTAAAATTTGGACGTCTCGTCGGTTGGGGATAGGACGGTAATCTCGCATCTCGCCAATATTTGCCCAGAGCGATTTCGGGCGAGGAGAGGGTGGTTGGCGCCCATGGTTGGCGCCCACGGTGTATGAACGGGGCTGACAGGTAGGGCGGTTGTGTCACGTCTGAGTGAAGTTACAAACCTGCCCCTATTGAAAATATTTGCCTACATCGATTTCGGCCGAGTCGAGTTTGTTTTGCCGCCCACCGTGTATGAATGGGGAATGGAGGGAGAAACAGAGGTCTTTCGGACGAGCTTGAATCAAATGTGTTTTGCCGCCCATGTTTGACGCCCACCGTGTCGGAATGGGCTCAGAGGCGGTCGTGTCACGTCTAATTGAAGTTACTAACCTACCCCTATTTAGAGCAGTGGAAATCGGGCCGATGGATTGTCCGTGTAATGGGTAGACAGTAATTTCCATCTCCCAAACACTTGGCTTCGGGCAGCCGACGTGGGAGTGGACATTTTGCAGCTTCTTTCGAATTTTGGGACAATAAGCATCCACGTTTACCCTGGCAACTAAATTCGAATCCATTTTGTATTCCTATATGAATCTTTATAAATCGTTCTATGTGTTTTTATATATCTTCAAAAGGACGACAAAGATGTATTCCACTGTCATATATGAATATGGTTTACAAATGCCGATACTCAAATTCAGAAACTAGTATCCAGTTTAAGGTGAATTCGAATATTTGGAACACTTCATGTCCAACTCAAATGTCACACGCAGCATAATGTGTACTCCCATTTAGATATGTACACAAGCGATGTATCAAGATTCAAATACCGAGTCAATCAACCAAGAATGTACAGAACTAACAGACATATAAACACTTATAGAGTATATGGATCAATAATATCAACTAACATACATAAGCCAGGCCGCTGTACTTTTTTTTGGCTACAACAACATCTTTTTTTAGCCAGCATCTTGGCCCTTTCCGATGCGTGCCACTTATGGTCCATCTATACTACTACTATTGCTGAATGCACATTCAGCCCGATTGGCATATTTGTAGGTCTGGCACAGCAATCCAAATGAAATGTCTCCGAGTCTTATCAATTAATACAGACTTGTGCTCAAATAAAATTACAAACCAAAAAACAAAAAAAATTATTACATGATCTCTAAAACAAATGGTTTGATTGATTACATGAACAGACAACACAAAGGTTATTCAACTATGGAAAGAACATTTCACCTATGATTTACCAAGTAGGAATTTAATTTCCTTTTTTCCTTCAGGACCTTAACAATCTGGTCAGTCTCAGCTTGCTTCGTTTTGAAATCCACCAAATATTTAATGGTTGTCTTGAGTACTGCTTGTGATTGTGCTGTTTGCTTCCTCAACATGTCAACTTCATCTCTAAGTGCAGAAGCAGAATCTCTTTCTACCACTAGTTTAGCCTCTAGAGCATCAGCAGTTGGCAATTCATAATGCACGATTGGGCCGGTGCCACTGCTGTGGGATGATGCAACGTCCATGGGGACCTCGCTCTTTGATCTTGGGCTAACCTGTTTTGCCATTAAAGTTCCGATTGGATTCAGAAAAGTTGAAGTTAGCAAAACATCTCAACTGGGAGTTATAACAGCAAACCAGTTAAACAAACAAGGAATTAAAGAGTTTCAATTGGATGCTGAAAAGTACTCCCTCCGTCCCATAATGTAAGACGTTTTTTAACACTATGCTAGTGTCAAAAAACGTCCTATATTATGGGACGGAGGGAGTAGTTATTAACATCATTGTAACCCGCTGTTGCAGCAGCAAAGCAGTTAAACAAACAAGTAGATATTTAAGTTAAGGCAAACAGGTAATTCTTAACAGTAAGTATCAAACACATAGATAGGCGCAGTCTACAATATGATTAACAGGCTGTGCCATTATGTAATCAGTAGCAAACTAAATTAAGCCAAGCAACGTAATTGAACAATTTTGCAATAAGTGGCTAACTAAAATTCCGAGAAGCAGGTAACTGAACTTACGCTAGTTCTTTGTACAGGCACACTGCAACTTCTTTTTCGCTTACAAGGTTGTACAAAGGAGTCCATGGCATCAATTGCTTGGATACGCAGTCCCAATACTTCTTTCTTCCCACACTGCATGGGTAAGTCGAATGGTTAATCTGGTAAGATGGTGCGTCCTTGATATGTTATATGAGGACGTGTAGTCAGACTAGTTGTAGCCAAACACATCACACTGGCTTTTACTGTATATTTCATGCGATTACTTTTGGCATATCGAGATCTAAGCAATCTACAATAGGATGAAAAGACTGGCATCCTTCACATTATTGGCGAACTCAGTTCATAGAAACAAGCAATTCAACCATTCTGTGGGTAAATCAAAAGCGCCACTGGAATATTTTTCACTATCCAATCATACACGCAAAAAGGGGCGACGCCACCATAGGGGCTGGTATGGGCGGCCGCCTCAGGTGGCTGGAAAGTGTGCACCTAGTTTGAGTCGTCCAGGTTGGCCCACGCTAGTTTTGTTCGTCCCAACGCACGAGCAGGCAATGTAAAAAATGAAGAAAAATGTTTCAATTTGGATGGGCCAATAACATAAGTGCAAGGCAGGCCCTATAGCAGGCTCGCGGCCCAAACGAGCGCCTCCCATATCGATCGACAGCAGGAAAAATCCCAATTCATTCGCTCCAGCCTCCAGTCTGGTTCGCTCCTAACCTAGCCGCCGCTGGACAGACCGACACAGCACTTCCTCGCGCCCTCGTTGGAGGGCGGTCGCCGGGCTTCAAGCGAACGGAAGGACAAGAAGATGAAGATCCAACCCTGGGTGTAGCCTGCGTGGGAGGCAGCGGCGGCAGCACGGGCATGGCATCGAGCTTGCGCAAACGGACAGTCGCAGCTTGCAAGAGTAGCATGCGCAACGAGCAGGTACATCACATCCCTGATTATATCTAATTCAACTCTTCAATTTCTGGCCAATAGTTAAACCTGACGGTGTTGTAAAACTGCTTGTATGTAGGGAATCTATGAGAAAATGAAACCAATTTCTACTTATTTTATAACTCCCCCAATCAATACTGAACTGACTGAATCTGATGTATCTAATCAAGTTTCCGGTGCAAACATACAAGCTCATGTTGTTCTTGAGCCTGAAGTGTCTAATGAACAGACTGCTAATGAAGGATTTGATGCAAACATTTTACATGCTCCTGGTGATGAACATATAGTGTCTAATGAGGGATCTAATGCAAGCATTTTGCAAGCTCATTGAAGGATTTAGTGTCTAATGATGATCTACTATGTTGAGAGAGACAGAGATTTGCAGGCATTGATGACAAGCAAATTATAGTGCATTTTCATAGCTTGAGGAAACGTCGAGGCCATCTACCAGAAAGTCCCCGTATCATGACAACATAGCATAAATACTTTTCTAATCTGTTGTTTGAAACTATTGGCATACTTGTGCAGGATAGATATATTGATATGCAGTTTGCGCACTGGTTATACGTGCAATTACACTTCGATATTTTCAGCCAGAGAACGAATAATTCAGGCAGGTACAGACCATGTTTGTAGTCCTTGTACACCATGTTGCATTTTGTGTTTTTTGGTGCTTGCATCATTTAGTGTTTATAATCTGAACTACTTTGGATCATTAGCTGGTTTTCAAAGTGCATGTAGCTTCACATTTCTCAAGTTATGTTGATTTCCGGAGTGCAAGTGCCTTCGTATTTTTTAAGTTAAATGTTCGCCCCTGGTAACTTGAATTCGTGGATCAGCCACTGCACACAAATCATACACGAATGCCAGTACGAATTAAATGAAATGCAGGGACTTACGCTAGCTCGTTGTACAGGCTCGCTGCAGCTCTGCTTGCGCTTGGGATGTTCCATGTACAAGTCCATGTTACCACTTGCTTGGATGTGCAGGCCTTGTGCTCCTTGCATCCCCCTCTGCATTTTTGACACGGCGAATGGTTGATCAAATAAGAGGAATCGACCTTGATGTTGTACCGGAGGACAGATACTTACAAGGTTATACGGGTGTGCAGGATGTGTACCAGATCCCGTAGCCCCGTCATGCTTCGCTAAAAAATGGATTTGCTTGTTTCAGATGATATCTCCAGAAGAAATAAGAGTTAAAGTCAGAGTTGCATAGGCGTGTAAGCTAAGAGAGCAGTGAAAGGATATCCAAACATCGTCGGAACAGTGCACAAGGGAGTGATGTGTGGATACCTAGTTCGGGCCGGCGTTTGGGCATGCTCGCCTAGCTAGAGTGCGGGTCACTTCAGAGCCGTTGAGGGTGATGCGCTGGCGTTGGCTGGCCGCGCACGGATGCAGATCTTGAGTGGCAGCGGAGCGCTACGATGCGGTGGACGAGACCGTTGGTGAAGCCCCAACGACCTCGGGGGGCGGAGGTGCGACGATGTGCTCGGTGAAGTAGCCCCGGTGAGCTGGGAGACGGCGTCGGTGAAGCGCACCTGATGCGGTGGAACTCGGTGTCTGTGAGGCACGTCGGTTGCGGCGGCCGACGTTGTCGGTGGACCACCCGGTGCGGCGGACGAGGGCGTAGATGAGGTAGCTCCGGTGCGGTGGTGAAGCGCGACCGTCGTCTTCGTCGTCGTCGTCCGGCACAGAGGTGGGGAACGGTGGGGAAAGAGACGAGACGAGGGGCGATTCGAGGGATGGCGGCGAATTAGGGATTTGAGCAATCTGGGCGCGGAAGGGGACGGTGGAGAAGAGAGATTTTGCAGGGCTGGAATTGGGGCCGCCAGATATTTCAATCCGAAACGTGGAAGCGCGAACTTATATTGTCGTCGTCCTTTTTTTGGGGGGAGGGGGGTGGGTGGCTGGGTGCTACGCGTCCGTCCGACACACGCGACCACCCCGACAGGACTACGCTTCGGTGCCTTAAGGCACCTGCCTTTGTGTCCATGACATGTGGGCCCAACAGGTGGCTGGCCCACATGTCAGTCACCCAAGGGCTGTTGCCTTTAAGGCACCGAAGCAGCGTCCACCCCGACACGACCCTGGTCTGCCTGGTGCGCCTACATTTGAGAATGCAAACGAATCTTCTTTCATTTGCAAACGAATCTGTATGTATTACCATGCCCGTGTTTTCCTTGCAATAATTAGTCATTCGAAACGAGATACTCCATCCGTTCACTTTTGTAAGTCGTTTCAGACAACTTAAAATGAACTGTTTTGCACATTGTCTGAAATGTCTTCAAGGTCTTATAAAAGTGAACATAGGGAGTACTATAAATTAATTAATGAGGAGTTATTTGAAAAAAATCGAAACGGTACCCACGCTAACGTGGATTAGAGTGTGTCACATAATTAGTTATTTGAATTAGAGTGTGTGTCACGTAGTTAGTTATTTGAATTAGAGTGTGTGTCACGTAGCGATCTCCAATTCTAACGTGGATTTCGCATTTCACTGTATCCACGCTACTTTTTTAATACAAATTCATATGTATATGATGAACACCATGGTAGTGAGAAAACTTTTGGATGGATTCAAACATATGACCTACAAAATAGCACAACAAATTGAGCCAATGTCAACTTTTCGAAACTTAGTATGGCACGAATTCGAAATAATTACCCGTATGCCTGGTCCTCGGTTCAAATCTTACAATGTACACCGAATTGAAACATCGATATTAAGTCTCGTACTATGTACATTCAAATGTTGTTTTTAGTCCCCCCCCCCCCCGCGCACAAACGCTACATACTTCCTGTATCGGTCAATCTTCCTCTCCTAACCACCTTAGCAAGCTATCGGTTTCCAACACACGTTCATTCTTTCTCTCCATGTTTCGATCTCTAAGTCTCTCAACTACACAACCCCTTTTTCCACTCCTGTTACCAAATGTATTTACCTCACACACCCGCCATTGCACCCCATGCCGAGCTCTCTCTCTCCCCCCTCTCCCTCTCACCCTCTCGCGCTAAATACATGCATTGCCTATCTAGCCCCCCCAACCTCTCGTGCGCACGAACGCACGTTGTATATCTAGGTCACTCCCTCGAGACTGTCTCACTCTTTCTTCCGCACGGCGGGCCACACTCGCTCAATCTCGCTCTCTTTATCTGAGTCTCGTTTAACCTCGTTTTCTTTCACACACAAATGATATATCTCCCTGTTCGGGCCTCGATCGACACACTCTATACTCTCTCACGCAGATTGTCTATCTAGGTCAGTCCATCCACGCCGCCGCCACTCTTTCGACCTCATGGTGGGCCACGCTCACTCAATCTCTCTCTCTCTCTCTCTCTCTCTCTGTGTGTGTGTGTGTGTGTGTATGTCTCGATTTACCTCGCTCTTTCTCGGACAAAAACGATATATCACCATGTTTGAGCCCAATTCGACCTATTCACATTGTATACTCTCTCACGCACATCGTCTATCTAGGTCACTCTCTCCAACCCGTCTCACTCTTTCGATCGCACGGCGACCCTATGTGATCGGTTGACCTTGCTTCCTCCCACGCACAAAATATATCTACACGTCTGTGACTGGATCATCTCTCAAGCTCTATCTTACAGCCCTCACCCTTACCAAAAGCTCAATCGGACAATATCTCTCCGGAGCATATATATTTGTTCAATGAATGTCGGACCACACTCACTTTGTCTCTCTATCTATATGTCTCTCGATTGACCTCGCTTTCTCATACCGTATCTTCCACGCGTTGAAGCTACTACCTCTCCATCCCTCGCAAAGCCGGAGCTATTTACATTGCGAGGGGCACTCCAACCTTGGATTAATTTGTGTAGGCATTTATTCCGGTCGGTTTAGATTATATTTTCGTAGCATTCGGCCCACAACTACTCCAAACGCCGTTGCAACCCACGCAACTCCCCTAGTTGATTTCCCTCTGGCTCGGTCATCGCTCTCTCGCACGTCCTTTCTCACCTTCAACGTCGCACCATGGTATTATTGAAAAAACTATGTTGTTCTCTTTAATTATTATAAATAAGCTACAAAACTACACACCGATAGTCCACTTGGAATGGAACAAATTTCGACCCACAAATTAAAGTGCTACAAACTACACACCAAGGGGCCCACATGTCATGAAACAAATTTGGACCCATATACAAATTAAAAAATAAAGGACGAGGATCGAACATGCGACCGGGCCTTCAAGCCGCACGTCAATAGGCAACATACGTAGAATAGCAATGTTTGTTGTACCCCCTTTGTTCACATAATGTTTTTATATTACCACAGCCTAATTAATGGATAACATGTAATATTATTTTTAGTACTATTCGCCTTCACTTACTGGTGGGTTCCATGTGTGCTCTCTCTCTCTCCTCCCCTTCTGCGTTTAGACGCACGGGCAAACAGGAAGAACTCGCGGGCGATGTTGCCGTTGACCATATCTGGACGCGTTCACAACTCACAAGTCACGGCACCAGTTTCACGTACTAGCAGCACTAGTCAGTGTGTACGTGCAATGCACGTTAATTTGGAAGTATATTAAGTGCATGCGGATATTAACTACTAGGATATTATTTGCGTGTTGTCATGTGATTAGCACTATTTTTGGCATGAAATTAACTGCACGCTAAACGTGTTGAGCGCTCGACATTGAAGCAGTCTAGGTCGTTGGATGACAAGGAATACATGTGGCTTGATGACGTTTTATATTTAATTTGATACGGCTCTAGCAGAACATTCAATCGATCAAACCATACATTTCGTTCAGTCTGACTCCGACTTTAAATTATACGACGATCGATATAAAATAAACGGAAATGATAAACGTTCGGATTTTAAGCATGGCAATCCGAACGTTTTTCATGGCAAATTTAGATTACGCGGCGGCGGCGGGGGCGTCTCGCGGTGGGAAGCGGCTCCTCTGCCGTGCTCTGTGTGTCGTCGGGCCACTGACCGACGGCGACGGCGGCGTCTTGCGCCGTTGTTGGCGTACTCCTGGACGTTGGCCTAGCTTCAAGGAAGGCCAAAATGTTCTGGACTTCGGAGCGAGTCAACTGGCGGGAGGAGGCGACTGGCGTTGGTGCAAGGAAGCGGTCGACGGCGGCCATCCATGCCGCTGAGGGGGGCACTGGCACCCGCGCGGGGACAGGCGCTGTCAACGGCGCGGCGGAGACGTTCGTGTGCATGGGCACCGGCACGGGCGCGCACGTCAGTGCACGCGCAGGCGCATGCGCTGGCAGGTGCACGGGCACCGGCACGGGCGTGCGCGTCAGTGCACGCGCAGGCGCATGCGCTGGCAGGTGCACGGGCGCGTGAAAGTCGGCGGGGACCTCGTGGAACCCCGTGGCATCAAGCTCGGCGACAATGTGCGGCTCCCAGCCCATCAATGCCACGGGGATGGGCGCTGGCGCAGTCGGGGCGACGGGAGCCGGAACGGGAGCGGGGACAGGCGCGGCGTCTTCCCGCAAGGCCAGTTCAAGCTCGTCCCAAAGCGCCTTATGTTCTTGAGACTCCGGCTGGGTGTCTTCCTCATGAAACTGGAACACTAAGGGCAGACCATCGTGATGCGGCATGGCGTACGTTTAGGTCAGGCTAGTTGGAGGTAGACGACAGGAGAATCGGAGAGGAAGAGAGAGGATTGTAGCGATACCGGGTAGTGCGGGGTTGATTTTAAACTGCGGCGCCGGCGACATTAAAAGTGGGAGCAGTTGGGACGACGGTGGGCGGCGGAGCCTGGTCAAAGGGCTCGCCTCCCGGTGAGTCTGCACAGCGGTCTGCTCGCACGCCTCCCTGACAGCCGGCGCAGCGGTCTGCTCGCACGCCTCCCGTCGACTCACACGCTTGCTGGGACGGCACCTGCCGATGAGAAGCGGGGACTCGTGGCGGCACGTAAACGCCCACGGTTTCAATAGTGAAAGCGTTCGCCTTAACGTGACAGGTCTTTTCCCTCAAAAAAACGTGACAGGTCTTTGTTCCAAAATACCTTGGCTCTTCATTTGTGCAACTTGTCATAAGCAGCTTGTCTCGAATTGAAGAAAAAACTTACGAAGTAATATTTGTGCCATATCACGTGACCATGCTCAGTTTCAAGAATTTATGCTCCCTTTTGGATTTTCTGAAATTTAAGACCCAGGATTCGAAACAATATCATAACCTGCATCATGCAATAAATTTTCAAGCCGTACATCTGTCCTGTTGTATTTCTTAAGAAAGGATTTGGTCAAACATTTTGCTTAGTTAAACCTCCTTTCCGGTTTATAGGGCTCAATTCAAAAATCTCACCAACCAAGGTAGATGGTGAGTGGTGGAACAATTGTTGTAGTTTGCAAAACCACTCAATTAATGCGCTTGTTTTCCTCAAAAATTGTGTTTACGAATGCATTAATTGCAATGCATGCATGCATAAAGTACATGCATTGGTCAATTTTCTCTTAATACTTGCATGTAATGATTTATTGCACCTTGAAATCTGAACATGTGATGGGGAACAACCAAATTGAGACTTATAAAATGGGAAAACTAAAATTTTGAGATAAGCCCTATAAACCGGAAAGGAGGGAGTAAAAGGATAATCCCTCCGTACCAGTGCATTGCCTGATATATTAACTCAAGTACTAGGCACGAACAAAAAAGTACTAGGCACGAACAAACGGGCTCAATTCTGTGCTCATCCTGGTGTAGTAGTAGTAGTACTAGGCAATGCAGTTGACGGGTGACATTGACGAGCGGCGACCGAGGGAATTGAACCGTGCTCGGCACGGTAGGTAACGTTGTCTAGTTACTAAAGCATCCCTCCGTTGTTCATCGGTAGTCATTATGGACCGGGGACATGAGGGGAATTTCCTAGGGCTGGAATTCTGGCCGCCAGATATTTCGACTTGAAACGCTGAGGCTCGACTGGTTGGGGTTGCCTAATGTGCGTACCACGCACGCCACCGAAGGACACGAGCCCGTTTTTTTAGGATCAACACGAGCCAAGGTCTGGCTGGTACGCCGTTGGGTCCTACCATTTGAGAATACGAAAGGAACCTTTTAAATTGCCGAACGAATCTATGTGTATTACAATACCCGTATTTTCCTTGCAAATACTAATCTCAACGTGGTAATTGATTTATGACGAGTCGTTGAATTAGAGTGAATTTGTGATATAGTGATCTCAACGTGGATTTCACATTTCATGGTATCCCTAGTAAGTTTTCCAATGCAAATTCAAATTTAAAAGATGAACAATATGGAGGTGAGAAAACTTTGTATGTATCAAGCATATGACCACACACACACACACACACAGACACACACGCACGAACACAACAACAATCCAATAAGTATAGTGCATCTATTTTTCCAACCCATGCATGTATGACACGAGTTCAAAAATACTCCTTCTATTCCTAAATATTAGTCTTTTAGAGAGTTCAACAAGTGACTACATACGGAGCAAAATGAGTGAATCTAGACTCTAAAATATGTCTATATACATCCGTATGTGCCAGTCCATTTGAAGCCTCTAAAAAGACTAATATTTAGGAACGAAGGGAGTAAAATGTAAGACATCCATGGTCCTCAGTTCAATATTTAAAATGAACATGAAACTGAAACATGAATATTAAGTCTAGTACTACAGTACATGCAAATGTTGTGTTTAGGCGGAGCTATGATTGTCGGGGGTCAACCCCTCGACCTTAGATAAAACTGTGGAGCTCTGTTTAGGGTTGTTTAGATTATATTTGTTCCCACCCTCCCAACCACCGATTGGTTGTGCACCCCCACCCCTCCTCCCCGGGAGAATATCATGTGCCCCCATACCTTACATGCTATATGCCGATACGAGTTGCTTGGAGCTTGTAGATCTGAGATATAGCAGCTCACATGATGTGTCTTAATTTTTTTGCAGGAAACCTTGATGAGTTTGAGAATTGCACACAATTTGTACAAAAACTACTTAGATGCCCTTTGATCCCATATCCAACGACCTCGAAGCTCGTATCACCGTAGCATCTAAGATGAAGGAGGACATCATATTCTCCTGTATGTAAGAATATCATGTGCCACCACACCTTAGATGCTTTGGTGATACAAGCTCTTCGGAGGCGTTGGATTTGTGACCCAACACCTCCTCGGTGGTTCGAATGGTTTTTTGCAGAAAAGCCCCAAAAGAGTTCGGCCACTGCTTACAAGCACAAAGACTGCTCAGATGCCATTGGATCTCAGATCAAACGACCTCCAAGCTCGTATCACCGTAGCATCCAAGCTGCGATAGCACCTTATGTTTTCTCGCACGGGAGAGTATGAGGTGCTCCCGCACCGTAGATTCTATGGTGATACGAGTTCACTGAGATCTAACGGCCCACAGTAGGAGGTTTGAATGTTTTTGCAATATACGGCTGATAGAGTTTGGGAAATGCGCAGAAAGTACAAGTACTATGCATGTGCCATCTGATCACTGATCATACGACCTAGATGCTCATATCACCGTAGCGGGTAATTAAGCTACGGGGAGCACCTAATATTAGCACCGGGGAGCCGTTGGATCGAAGATGCAGCGGCACACACGAGGCCTGAATGTTTTATTTGCAAAAAAAACTTTGGAGAGTTTGGAAATTGCGCATAATTACAAAGACTACTCCCAAGCCATTGGATCTCACTTCCAACGGTGTAAAAACTCGTATCACCATAGTATCTAAGCTGCGGGGTGGATGTGATATTCTATGCCGCTGTCATTTTTGTTCGTAAACTTGCAAAATACGTGTAACTCGTGCCGTTACTTGTCTAACCGCGCAAAGTGTTTGTTCAAAAAAACCATCCTACACTGAAATATCGGAACAACACACGGGGGTCCCACTTGTCATTAATCAAATTTGGACCTAAAACTAACAAATCTGAAAGACGAGATTCGAACTGGCAACCTGGACTACAAAGCGTAAGTCGATAGCCTGAAAAAACGAACGGTTGTTGGCTTTGTCCCATAACTTGATTTTATACAGTACTTGCGTTGAGTAGAGTAGAGGGAGTGCCTCGTCAACACGTGCATGACCGTTGTCTCACTTACGGGTGGTCCCAGGTCTGCGATCTCAATCTCTCTTCTCTCCATCGTCTAACCTTTGCACGGGCACACACGAAGAGCGGCGCTAGCTTGCCGTGGTGTTATTACAACTAAAAAAAGCTTGGAAAATAGAAGAATCGCCTAGAACAAGAGACGTTGCGGCTGGTCGAGACGGAGCTAACCGTGCCACGTTTGCATGATGAAGCTGTGTGGCTAGTGGGGTGTTTTCGACCGACTGGCTGGGTCCCGAGGTCGAACCATAGGTACTACGTCTGATACAGTATATTTTTACACGCACATTTTTCCTCCGTGCCGAGACGTGGCACACCCTACCGCGCGGTTTCGGGGTCCTCCCGGGTGGTGCACGCATATATTCTTCCTGACGTGGGACGCCCTACCGCGCGTTTTCTGGGTCCTCCTCGGTCGTAGCGCCGAAGCAAGTAAATGAGTCGTCAAATCACGAAAGACCACCTTTCCCGCCGAGTACATCAGTGAAGCACGGTGGCTAGCTAGTTGGGCTAGTTCGACCGATTAGCTAGGCCGCCGCCACATTTGTTTTTTCACCCCTTTTTTATCTACTTGCCGGCAGGTAAATTTAAATATCCACCGCGGCGTTGCTCTGGTGTTTGGGTGCGGCAGGATTTTAAATTTTTTGATTGACGGGAGCAGGCGCGGCAGGATTTTTAATTTTTTGATTGACGGGAGCAGGCGCGGTAGCAATTAGTCACGATGACTCCGCCTGTAAAAACCCACTGCTCCCTGATGTGAGAAGTCGTCGACTGGTGTTTTACCGTGGTGAAAACCAAAAGATTCCCCGCTCCTCGGCTGGCTCCCTCCGCCTTCCCGTAGATTGCATTGCCTTTCAGCCGTTTCGCCCCCTTTGCTTCCTCTCCCCATTGCTTCTACCTGGTGCCATGGCGGCGCAGCAGATCACGGAGTCCGAGGTGAGGCGCCTGACACAGGAGCTCCATGCCAAGGATGCGGAGCTCAGGGCCAAGGACGTGGAGCTCCGTGAGCTCAAGGAGGAGAGGAGTGCCATGCTCCTCCGTTATGTGCGGGAGTTCACGGAGCTTCAAAAGCGGCAGGCGTCCACCACAAAGATGCTCGAGGCGTCGGCGGCGTTGCTGCAGAAAGCGGGAGATACGATAGGCCGTCAGGGGAGCCGGCTGGAGCGCGAGCGGGCCGATCGTGACGAGGTCCAGGATCGCCTCAGCCACTTGGTGAACCAAGTTGCCACGCACGTGTTGCGGCTGCGCGATGCCTACCGTCGTGCCAGCGCGACGATGCCGGCCGTCGGGCTAAACCCGTTCGACCACCCGGTCGACTTCAACGAGCTGCGGCTTCCTGACCTGGTCTCCTTCTTCACCTATATCTCCGAGGAGCTGAGCCGTCTCCGCGCGATGGTGGGGGCTGAGCTGGACAAGGAGGGGTTGCGCGCTGCCGTCGCCGTTGCCGGGCGAATCCTTTCAGGGCTCCGTCACCGGAATCCATTCGTGCCATTGGACGCCGTCTTTGACGAGCTGGCTCCCGTCGACCGGGAGCGGGCTCTGCGGGCGGTTGCACCCTGCATCACCAACGTCGTGCGCCTCGAGAAGCAGAGGGACTTCGGTGGTGTTTAGGCGCCCTCTGCATGGGCATGTCCATGTCTCGGCGCAACATGACCGTTGGATCAAACTCAGACGGTGCAGATCCGTCACTGTAGCACAAAGCGTGTGGGTGTGTTTGGTTGCATTCTCATCTCAATATAGTTGTTTCCTCTTCGTGTATTTTTGTCAACCTACTAGTGTGGACTCATGCACCCTTCATGCACTCTGCCAAACACCCAAAAGTGGGTCGAGAAGGGAACTTTTGCTCCCATCCCGTGCACCCTTCATACACCCTGTCTAACACTATAGGATGTGCTTCATATGGTTCATGTTTCGTGGAGTACTGTAGCACCGTACTCTCCGTGCGCTGTGGACCTAGTTCTGTTAACATTGATCTCACCGTTCATTCTCGACCGGACAGTCGAAAAAGCGGTACTATGTTACATATAGGAGTAGTTGACATGCGCACAACACAGCAACAAGATTGTGTAGTACTGACGTATGAACCACTGCACATGCCTAGTAGTAGGAGCACTGTGTATGTTCAAGTGGCTGCCGTGTTTCGCACTCCTCCGTCGTAAGAGTGGAAACGCTTGCTGTAATCATTTTTTTCTTCAGAATGAAAAACAGTGGACACGCTCTACCGTGCGGATCCTCCTCCAGCCATGCACTAAATTACTCACTTTCGCCGACGTGTGGGACAGCCAGCACCTGGGTCCACCAGCCATGCACTAAATTACTCCGTAGTAGAGTGACGGTAGACTACCCCGATCGAACCGCCGCAGTAATGCCCAATGAGCCGTCAAATCACAAAGCCCCCTCCTTTCCAGCAGTAAGTTGGACGGACGAAGCAACCATCATTTCACTCTTCTCTCTCAGCTTCCTCTCTTGAAGAAAACCCCCACTCGCTTCGCTTCTCCCTCATCTCGTTCCTCCTTTCACTCTTCTCTCTCAGCTTCCTCTCTTGGATGGACGCCGGAGCACCGGCCGACGTGATGTCTATGGCTCTGGCCAAAACCGTCGAGGCTCATGGTACGAAGAAGCGCAAGCACCCCGCCGAGACTACCGCAGACAAGCTCAAAGCCATCGCCCTGTCCAAGCCCCCCTCTCCGGGATCCCTCATTAAGCAAGTCCAGGTAATGTCTCTTGTTGACGATCTTTTTCTCGATCTTGATCGTGTTTTTTCATCTAACACGCAGTACTAGTACTGGTAGTACAACTTTCTGGGTGATCTTGCATGTGATTTTAGTGTGCCAAATGACGGTTCTAAATTCCTCTTTTGACCAAAACATGCGAGAGGTTGACACTGATTTCTTATAGATTACTTTCAACTACTCCCTCTGTCCCAAATTTCTTGTCTTAGATTTGTCTAGATACGGATGTATCTAATACTAAAATGTGACTTGATACATCCGTATCTAGACAAATCTAAGACAAGAATTTTGGGACGGAGGGAGTACTTTATGAACATCAATGCTACCTTTTAAGAGGGTATATTTGCCTCAGTAACTTGTGTTATGGATATTGCATGTAATCCCTCTGCTCTCATGCCTTTGAAGACATGTTCTAGTGTCTTTGTTCACTCATTTCTGTGCGTATATGTAGTCATATATGGAGTATAATATCGAAAATCATCTTATATTTCTGAACGGAGGTAGTAATGAAATATGGTTTCTGTTTGAATTAGAACCAGGTCCGCGGTGGAGATGAAGTTCTCAAAGTCATGCCGTGTGAACTGGAAGACCTGATGATGAGTTCTACTGCTGAACTATCCAGCTGTTGTGTCCTTGTCGCCACGTGTCCTGAACTAGTGTTTTCCTGTAGCATTGTTGTCAGGCGTGTTCTCGAGGCTGTACTTGACCACAACAATTTCCTGGTTGTGCCTTCGATTACGAAGGGTGTGGTTCTTGTAAAGCTTCCCAACAAATCTGATGCGGCCTGTCTTCATCATCATGTTTATGAGTGGAAAGACCACTCTGTTAGGTTCTCCAAGGTTGACAAGATGGTGATGGTGCATGTAGACATCTCACACGAAGTCCATGGCCTAGTCAGTTATGCGGGGTTCATCCCGTAGGTCGGTGGCAAGAAATAGTCTGCAGAGTTTAGTTAGTGCAACTTTGCTTGTCTGTAGTAAGTACTATTGTTCAGTACTTGATTTGTGTTTGTGAACCCTGTATTGTTTATTAGTACTGCCGCTTTTGGTGTGTGGTCAGTCCTGAGAACGGTCTATGTTAATGTCTGTCCACTCAATTCAGTCTGTACATTTTGAAGTATCCAGATCATATTTTTTGTGAGGACGGTTTATCAATTATGGTTACACTCCAATATCTGTATGCATTGCAGGGTTTATCGCACCCACCAGGATTTCCAGTCCCATGGATGTTCGGTCCATACGATTTGTCACGACCTTTGGACTGTCCTGCTTGTGGGAGTAGGCAGGGCCCCTGCATGCCACGCGTAGTTGGACGATCAATCTTCTGTTTAGTACTTCAACATAGTGATTTCCTGGTAAGGATTCACTCGTGTCACATCAAGTAAATCTTATTGATTTACTGTCTAAATCTTATTGATTTAATGTCATGTTTTCTTTCTTTTCCTGCAATTTTACGATGCAGGTTTTGCCATGTGACATTCATCACAGAATAAACCGTTTGGTTTGCTCTACGATGGCTATTTTTGCAGGTTTCACTTCTTATGTCGTGTCAGTAACGAAGGCACTGTCCATCACTTATATTACTGGAAAAAATTGGATCAGTCTGTTGTCTGAGTACAAGCTGAATCCCTATGATGAACTGCAGTTTGGTTTAACAAAAACGCCACAATTAGTCCTTCTCGCGTTTAAAAGAAATGAAGAAAAAAACTGGATCACGGTCACGGATCCTAGTCAAGTTAGAAAGCTGATCATAGCAGACCAGACACGATCGCCGCTGTCTCGCACAGATCGAGCACCGGCAGTTGCTCTAGCACTGACAGCGGCAGCAGCTCAGTCTGATCCAGCTGAGGATTGGGCACCGACCGCGTCAGCGGATCAGTCTGATCTACCGGAGGATCGGGCATCGACACCGGCACCAGCTCTACAAGGAGCACCATCTCCGGCAGCAGCAGCGGCTTCGGCACCTGCACCAACACTTGCACTTGCATTTGGTCCGGCCCGTGCAGTTGCACCGGCAACAGACTGGGCTGCAGTTCGCACTTCATATACCAAAGTCCTTACAAAAACCGACATGTCCACCTTCTTGGTAAGCATTGGCCGCCCAAGTGCTTCGTTCTTTTTTCTTTCCATGTTGTTTCACATGATTCACTGTGTTGATCTAACTGTTTGGGTATGTCTTCTTGTTTTCAAACAGAGAATTCCTAGAGCAACGAGGGAGTCGTTCAACAATCCGGGCGACCGCGGCCAAGTTTCTCTTACCATGCGCAGCCTTGGTGTGAATGAACCTGCTCAATATACCGTAAGTACAAAGGATGGTCGCATGATGATTGATGCTAAAGGATGGTCAAGGTTCAAATCTAAATCATATCTTGCGGTAGGGGATGATGTCAAAATCGAACTTTCTCGGCAAGGAGAGCTGGTCCAAATCAACTTTGAAATTCTTCAGTAGCAGCACGCAACTGCCGAACTGATCTATCCTCCGAGAGATTTTGATGTAATAATCTGGCATGGTGAAACAAGTGTCCTGTGTGTATAAGTAGTACGACAGTATTATTTATCACATGGTATATCGTTGATAGAATTGCAACTCTGATTGCTGGTTAGGAACTGTCGTTCGATTTCATTCCAACAGCTGCCGTGCTTTATTCAATTTTGTGTATTCGCCTTGCGACAGCATCTAAAACCAGCGCAGTACCGATCGCTTGCAATATGAAAAGCGCTGAGGTAGAACACATGGGCCCCCAAACATGCAGGGTCGGCCTGCGGCCCAAAGTCCAGAACCGTGAGCCTATCTGAGTATTATATTCTCAGCTGAACCCCCATAAAAAAGCTGAACCCCATAATGCCCGTGCGTTGCAGAGGGAGTATATTTCTCGGCAAGGTGAGCCTGTGATATAAAAGATTTGTATATTTCTTTACAGAGGGAGTATCTCTCTGTCAAAAAATATATTTATGTGTAACTAGTTACTCCTGTCTTTCTACTTCCTTTCGCTGATATGTGGGGCAACCGGCAACGGGGTCCACGTGCCATATGCACAAATTAGAGTGCACAACTTCACGGTAGACACACCCCGGTCGTAGCGCCGCAGTAATGCCCAATGAGCCGTCAAATCACAACCCCCCCTTTCCAGCTTTAGCAGTAAGCTGGACGGACGAAGCGGCAATATTTCACTGGGCCTGAATCCCCTTCTCCCTCGTCTGCTTGTTCAGAGAAAACCCCCGCTCGGCGATTGCATAGGGTTTTCTCATGGAGAACCAGGTACGAATTCTTCATCCATCCCCGATAAATCCAAGTCCCTTGGTCGCAGGTAATCCTAGGATGGCAGCCGCCGCCGTTGATGCATTTTTCTTCGTACTGAATCTAGTGTGTTTCAGTTGCAGTGCCCAAAGTGCGAGTACCCTACAGATTTCTGCGCCCACGGCGAGACGCCACACTTGTTCCTTCTCATCCTACCACAGCATTTTGAAACGCGCACAGTATGTTCCTAGAATCCTCTTCTCTATCCGGGAGGGTGGGTTTTTTTGAACATGTTGTGTTCTCATATTATTTTTCCTGCAGTGTATTATTTGCTCTGCCAGAACACATGTACTCAAGATGCTCGGCCTTGCCATAACTGAATACACTAGTTTAATGGTCACAGTGAAGACAATCCATGGATATTGCTTCCGAGTTGGGTTCATGAACCAAGAAGATCGCTGCTTTTTTATGGCCGAACTTGGATAAACTTTCTCAAGTGTTACGGACTGAAAATTGGCGCACGAATGTTGATGGAAATAGCAGAACCTGGTCTCATCTTCACTGCGATCTTCCACCCCGACGTCGTTCCAATTGTTCATCCATGTTAGTTTTGTATCTGGTTCTTGCTTGTTGCCTCGATTACTTCTTAATCCACCTATTCTGTCTAACTAATCACAATTTAACTTTAGAAGTAGCAATGAATCTCTCACGAAGATGCTACTTCTAACTAATATTGTCTTATAATTGGTGGCACGTGTAGGTTTTTTCAGAGTTAAGCAGTCTGCTCGTTTGTTACTCTGTAGTAACTCGGCTGTTACTAATGGCACTGAAGTTGACTGGATCGACATCCACATGTTCCTACACTTTAGTGATCGTCTTGAGGTCCTTGTGGGGCGTTTCAATGGTGGAAGGCCACGTGGGATATGTGTGCCACTGCTGCACTCGTTGAACAGGTCCAACTGTGTCGAGAAACTTATGGTACGAGCTGTTTTCTATTATATATGTTGTTCATAAACTATTGCTTATACACAATTTTACAGTTGTGATCTTCTTGAAACAGGAACTGCCGAGTTCTATTGTTCCTATACAGATGCCTGACCATGGTCGGGTCAGACTTGCGCTTGGTCACAACATGATGTTTATGTCGACCTACTCAATTCCCCTTGGAGGAGAAAAGATACTTATTCGTGGGTGGTCTCAGATAATGAAGGCCCGTCCATCTTGGAGAATAGGACAGAAGATTATGTTCATGCTTTTCCATGGCTCTAAAGCGAATATCCTGTTTATTGACCACGTTGCGAGATGAAGCCGCTTTCAGAAGGTTGTGGATGCGCGGGGTGGCGCCTGGGCCTTGTCCTGGGGCTTGGCGGCCTCACCCTTGGTTAACTGTAGCCTGTAGGCAAAGTAGCACTGTTCGAGGCGTGCTTTGTACGGTTGAACCTGTATAAGTACTCATACTGCTTTCAGCTTTGGTTGTTAAGTGCCCCTGCTGGTTTCAGTTAAGGTTGTTAAGTACTCCTGCTGCTTTTATAGTCTGTCGTGTTTCTTCAGTCCTGTCTTCCTCCAGCCGCCAAAACCAAACCAGCGCCGGCGGGGCCGCCTGCTTCCGCCTCCCACGGCTGGCTGCGCCTCAGCGCACGCATCGCCGCCCCACCATCTCCTAAATCGTTAACGCCGATGTCCTCCGCGCGCTTTGGTGCGCTCGTCGCGGCGCCGCCCTCTCGCATTGTCAACATGGTCAACAAACAACAGGAATCGGCAGAAGTACGTGGAGAGGATGACAGTAGGGGCCCACCACGTCAGCGTATGGAAAAATAAAATGCTTCCTCCTAGTGTTTTCCTGACATCTGGGACCCACGACATTGTGAGCGTATATAGTCAATAGACAAGAGAACAGCACAAGATCGGCTGACACCTGGGACGTAGCTACTCGAGCAGTATTTTTTTTGGTATTGTTGAGACGGAGCAGGGTTTGAACTGGGCTGTGGCCTGTCTAGCCCAGGCTTATATTTTATGTTCACCATGTAACCAGCCCAGCTATTTTTTCTTTGTGCAAATGAGCCCAGTTTATTTTTTCTGAAGAATACCCAATCCAGGCCTACTTATTTTTCTACGCCTTGAAAGTAATATGAAATGGGTTGTAAATATAAAAACAGATGACAAATTGGCAATTACTTTATAATTTCTGATTTTTTTCACATTTTTAGATTCCTATTTCACTGGGCATTAACCTAATTCAAATATATCTTCAAAGTACTTTAAATCTGGCTCGACATTTTGGTATTAAAAATAGTTTGGAACCCACAGAAATATGCGAAATTGGCCCTGGCCAACCAAAAAAAACTACTGCAATAAATTGCATAAGAAGTTGCCATGAGCTATATATAAATTATTAAAAAAAGAGGGAGTGGTCTGACTTGTTTACCTGTTTAGTTGACGCGTATGCAAGATTTTTTTAGTTATTATATACTACGTCAACAAACGGTTCTAGCAGACGTAACCGTTGGATGTCAATCCAATGGCCGTCGTGTTTCTTCAATCTCTGATCTTCTTGCTCCAGCCGCCAAAGCAGCGCCGGCGGGACCGCCTGCTCCCGCCTCCCGTGGCTGGCTGTGCTACCGCGCAGGCCTCAGCGCTCCCTACTACTCCCACTGCTGGCTAGGGCATCCCTCTACTCACCCACACCCCCTGTTATTCTGCGGCGACGGCAGCCTCACACCGCAACCGAACCGGTGAACCCTCGTACTCCTCTCCGCGCGGGCTTCCACTGCCGCGTCTTCCCCGGCTCTGCGTCGTCCCCTTCCTAGGCCTCACCGTCGTCCACCGCCGTGGTGCTCTTGGCGCGGTGTGGTCAATGTGGTCAACGACCGACTTCCATCGGAAGAGTACTGTACGTGGAGAGGCTGACAGCTGGGTCCACGGCAGCCGCAAGGAAGTGCCTCCTTATTACGCGGAAAATAATTATTCCTCCACCTGACATCTGGGACCCACTGGACGGGCCACCAGTATTTCGCGAAAAAAACGTTTCCCCCTGACTGCTGGGACCCACAGGTCGGGCCACCGTATTTCGCGAAAAAAACGTTCCCCCCGCTGTCAGCTCGGACCCACCGGAAGTGCCTCCTTATTACGCACAAAAAAATGAATACCCCCCTGCTAGCTAGGACCAACCTTGGTGGGAGGCTGACTTGTGGGCCTACTAAGTTGACTGGGACGGAGGCCTTTGTCAACTTTAGTCAATATATGAACGATTCTAGCTCCAGTGACCGTACGATGTCCATCCAACGGCCGTAGTGCTTCTTCAACCTCTGGTCTTCTTGCTCCAGCCGCCCAAAGCATCGCCGGTCGTGCCGCCTGCTCCTGCCGCCCGTGGCCGGCTGTGATGCCGCGGAGGCCTCACCGTCCCCTACTACTCCCACCGCTGCCAGGCCATCCCTCTACGCACCCACACCCCCTGTTATTCTGCGGCGACGGCAGCCTCACACCGCAGCCGAACGAGTGAACCCTCATACTCCTCTACGTGTGGGCATCCACTGCCGCGTCTTCCCCGGCTCCGTGTCGTCCCCTTCCTAGGCCTCGCCGTCGTCCACCGCCCTGGTGCTCTCGGTGCGGCGTGGTCAACATGGTCAAGGAATGGCGTCCATCGGACGTGGAATGTACGTGGAGAGGCTGACAGCTGGGTCCATGGCCGCAGCAAGGAAGTGCCTCCTTATTACGTGCAAAATAATTATTCCTCCACCTGACAGCGGGGACCCACCGGACGGGCCACCGTATTTCATGAAAAAAACGTTTCCCCCTATCTGCTGGGACCCACCAGCTACATCTTCGCAGGCAAGGAAGTGCCTGACAGTCGGGACCCACCTGGTCGAAGCGTACGTACCGTTGTCATTCTGGCCGCGAACGTGTATGTACATACTGGTCGATGTAGAGGCGCGCACGTGTCATAATAGAGGCGCGCACGTGTCATAGTAGAGGCGCGCACGTAGCATGTACACGTACGTACAGCGGCGAGGGTGCAAGAAAGAAAATATGGCCACATACGTACATACGGGCAGGGTCTCGAACGCCTACTCGCGCATACGTACATGGCTGGGTCGGAACGGAGAAACAGCATCGTCGTCGTGTTCATGGGGAGGCAACGGAATGCGTCGTGTTCATCGGGAGGCAACGGAACGCGTGGGAGCCAACCGGCTGGGTCGGAACGGAATGTGTGGTCATGTTCATCGGGAGGGCTTGGACGGAATAGGCGATGGAAACGAGGCCTGGCGTACCGCACAACGGAGGAAACGGCCTTGTGTTCGACCGGCCACGTTCGAAACGGGGTCCTGTTGATCGGGAAGGGCCTGGCGTACCGCAAAACAGAGGAAACGGACCTCCTACAGACGAAACGGGGGTCCTGTTGATCGGGAGGGGTGTGGCGTACCGCAAAACGGAGGAAACGGACCTCCTACGGTCGAAACGGGGGTCCTGTTGATCGGGAGGGGTGTGGCGTACCGCAAAATGGACGAAACGGACCTCCTACGGTCGAAACGGGGGTCCTGTTCATCGGGAGGGGTGTGGCGTACCACAAAACGGGACTCCACGGGATACTGTTCATCTCCACCGTCGACCTCCTCCAGCCTCCACGGCCTACCGTCGACCTCCTCCAGCCTCCACGGGCTCCTGTTCATCCAGCCTCCACCGCGCGCTACTCCACCGGCTACTGTTCAACCACCCCTCCACGGGCACCCCTCCACTGTCTACTGTTCATCCAGCCCTCCACACCACGGGGTCCTGTTCAACCACCCCTCCACGGCCACCCCTCCATTGTCTACTGTTCATCTAGCCCTCCACACCATAGGTTCCTGTTCATCCAGAGGCAACGCCACCGCTTACTATTCATCCAAACCCCCCCCCCCCCGCAATGCTCACTGTTCATCCCAGAGGCAGCATCGATCGGCTTCAGTTAGCAGCAGTAGTGAAGGAATCACTCCATCGGGTTCAGTTAACAGCCATCGATCAATCGCTCGGGTTCAGTAACGCGTAGCCTGTAGTGCAATCGCTCGGGTTCAGTTAGAGCCCAACGCCTCGCTCGGCTTCAGTTAGAGCCAACGCCTCGCACACACTCGCGTACGTACAAGATAAACGCGCATCGCTCCGCCCCCGACCTCCCACCATAACCGGCAACTCCTCGAAATTTTCCTCCCCCTTGCTTCTACCACGGTTTTTTCCGTCATGGATGGCCCAAAGAATGTCATGCAGCCGCGTCTCCGGCCCACCCAGGACGAAAAGCCCATTTTCTGTCATGATTTTTTGTCATAGAAGTAGGAGCCCACCACATCTATGATGATACCAGGTTTTGTCACAATTATCGTCATAGAAGTATCATATGTATGACAGAAAAAAATTCCTTCGGCCCAAAATGTCACGGATGTGTCTTTTTTTTGTAGTGCTACTTGATTGAATTTATTAGAATATGCTATGTGCTTCACTTATATCTTTTGAGCTTGATAGTTTTTGCTCTAGTGCTTCACTTATATCTTTTAGAGCACGGCGGTGGCTTAATTTTGTAGAAATTGCTAGTCTCTCATGCTTCACTTATATTATTTTGAGAGTCTCTTAGAATAGCATGGTATTTGCCATGGTTATGAATTTGGTCCTAGAATGATGAACATCCAAGTTGGGTATAATAAAAACTATCATAGAAGGTGCATTAAACACTAGGATCAATTTGATGCTTGATAATTGTTTGAGATATAAAGGTAGTAATGTTAGAGTCATGCTAGTGGGTAATTATGAAATTGAGAAATACTTGTGTTGAAGTTGGCAAGTCCCGTAGCATGCATGTATGGTAAAAGTTGTGTGACAAATTTGTTGCATGAGGTGCTCTTTTGATTGTCTTCCTTATGAGTGGCAGTCGGGGACGAGCGATGGTGTTTTCCTACCAATCTATCCCTCTAGGGGCATGCATAGTAGTACTTTGCTTCGAGGGCTAAGTAGACTTTTGCAATAAGTATATGAGTTCTTTATGACTAATGTGAGTCCATGGATATACGCACACTCTTCCTTCCACTTAGCTAGTCTCTATTATATCGCGCAATTTTCGCCGGTATCATGCACCCATTATTTACCTTCCTCAAAACAGCCACCATACCTACCTATTATGGCATTTCCATAGCCATTCCGAGATATATGCCATGCAACTTTCCACCGTTCCGTTTATTATGACACGCTCCATAATTTTCATACTGCTCTTTGCATGATCATGTAGTTGACATCGTATCTGTGGCAAGGCCACCTTCATAATTTTCATACATGTCGCTCTTGATTCATTGCATATCCCGATACACCGCCGGAGGCATTCATATAGAGTCATATCTTGTTCTAGCTTTGAGTTGTAATTCTTGAGTTGTAAATCAATAAAAGTGTGATGATATTCATTACTAGAGCATTGTCCCAGTGAGGAAAGGATGATGAAGACTATGATTCCCCCACAAGTCGGGATGAGACTTTGGACTTTACAAAAAAAAGAGAAAGAAAAAGAGAGAAAGGCCAAAAAAAGGGAGGCTAAAGAAAAAAAAGGAGAAAAAGAAAAGAAAGAAAAAAAAAGAGAAAAAAAATAAAATGAGAGAAAAAGAGAGAAGGGACAATGTTACTATGTCTTCTCCACACTTGTGCTTCAAAGTAGCACCATGATCTTCATGATAGAGAGTCTCCTATGTTGTCACTTTCATATACTAGTGGGATTTTTTCATTATAGAACTTGGCTTGTATATTCCAATGATGGCCTTCCTCAAAATGCCCTAGGTCTTCGTGAGCAAGCAAGTTGGATGCACACCCACTTAGTTTCTTTTGTTGAGCTTTCATACATTTATAGCTCTAGTGCATCCGTTGCATGGCAATCCCTACTCACTCACATTGATATCTATTAATGGGCATCTCCATAGTCCGTTGATACGCCTAGTTGATGTGAGACTATCTTCTCCCTTTTTGTCCTTACAACCACCACCATATACCACCATAGTGCTATGTCCATGGCTTGCGCTCATGTATTGCATAAGAGTTGAAAAAAGCTGAAGCGCATTAAAAAGTATGAACCAATTGCTCGGCTCGTTATCGGGGTTGTACATGATGGGAGTATTTTGTGTAATGAAAATCAAGCATGGCCTAACTATATGATTCTGTAGGGATAAGCTTTCTTTGGCTATGCTATTTTGATAGGACATGATTATTTGTTAGTATGCTTCGAAGTATTATTATTTTGATGTTTTATTAACTTTTATCTTGAATCATTTGGATCTGAACAATCATGCCACAATAAAGAAAATTACATTGAGAATTATGCTAGTAGCATTCCAATCAAAAATTCTGTTTTTATCATTTACCTACTCGAGACGAGCAGGAATTAAGCTTGGGGATGCTTGATACGTCTCCAACATATCTATAATTTTTGATTGTTCCATGCTATTATATTACCCCTTTTGGTTGTTTATGGGCTTTATTTTACATATTTATATCATTTTTGGGACTAACCTACTAACCGGAGGCCCAGCCTGTATTACTGTTTTTTTGCCTATTTCGGTATTTCGAAGAAAAAGAATATGAAACGGAGTCCAAACGGAATGAAACCTTCGAGAGCATGATTTTTGGAACGAACGTGATCCAGAGGACTTAGAGTGCAAGTCAAGAAGCAATCAAGGCGGCCAGGAGATAGGAGGGCGCGCCCACCCCTCCTGGGCACGCCCCCTGTCTCCTAGGCCCCACGAGCGGCCAGCGACGTACTTCTTCCTCCTATATATACCTACGTACCCCGAAAACATCCAGGGAGCCAACAAAAAACAATTTCCACCGCCGTAACCTTCTGTATCCGCGAGATCCCATCTTGGAGCCTTCGCCGACGCTCCGTCGGAGGGGGAATCGACCACGGAGGGCTTCTACATCAACACCATAGACCTTCCGATGAGTTGTGAGTAGTTTACAAAGACCTTCGGGTCCATAGTTATTAGCTAGATGGCTTCTTCTCTCTTTTTGGATCTCAATACAATGTTCCTCCCCACCCTCTCTTGTGGAGATCTATTCGATGTAAACTCTTTTTGCGGTGTGTTTGTCGAGATTCGGTCAATTGTGGGTTTATGATCAAGTTTATCTATGAGAAATATTTGAATCTTCTCTGAATTCTTTTATGTATGATTGAGTTATCTTTGCAAGTCTCTTCGAATTATCAATTTGGTTTGGCCTACTAGATTGATCTTTCTTGCCATGGGAGAAGTGCTTAGCTTTGGGTTCAATCTTGCGGTGTCCTTACCCAGTGACAGAAAGGGTTGCAAGGCACGTATTGTATTGTTGCCATCGAGGATAAAAAGATGGGGTTTATATCATATTGCTTGAGTTTATCCCTCTACACCATGTCATCTTTCTTAATGCATTACTCTGTTCTTATGAACTTAATACTCTAGAGGCATGCTGGATAGCGGTCGATGTGTGGAGTAATAGTAGTAGATGCAGGCAGAAGTCGGTCTACTTGTTGCGGACGTGATGCCTATATACATGATCATGCCGAGATAATCTCATAATTATTCACTTTTCTATCAATTGCTCGACAGTAATTTTTTCATCCACCGTAATACTTATGCTATCTTGAGAGAAGCCACTAGTGAAACCTATGGCCCCTGGGTCTATCTTTTATCATATAAGCTTTCAATCTACTTTTATTTGCATCATTACTTTTTGCATCTATATTATAAAATACCAAAAATCTATTTATCTTATCATACTATCTCTATCAGATCTCACTTTCGCAAGTGGCCGTGAAGGGATTGACAACCCCTTTATTGTGTTGGTCGCGAGTTCTTTGTTTGTTTGTGTAGGTGCGTGGGACTTTTGAGGAGCCTCCTACTGGATTGATACCTTGGTTCTCAAAAACTGAGGGAAATACTTACGCTACTATTGCTGCATCACCCTTTCCTCTTCAAGGAAAACCAACGCAAGCTCAAGATGTAGCAGCCCTCACTGCAATGCAACCTCCACTCACAAGCAAGCCCTCTGGCCCTACTGTTCTGTCAAGATCCACCCCGAGACTAAGAAGGAAACCTATGAGCTGCATGCCTTTCTGGACATCCTTCAACGTGTCTTCTGAGATACTCTCTTCCCTTGCATCGGGAATCTGGATATGGTCCACACCTATCTTGTGGACATGCTTCTCTTCTACTAGCACGAGAAGGAAGCGAACACTGGCGAGTCCCTGGACATTTCTCATGTTATGTGGTCTGAACTTCTATCTGCTATCTCTGAGCGCAAGTGCCCGATTTATGGACCGTTCATCATGTTACTCATTGAGAAGGCCTGGGCACAGGTCTATCCCAGGGTCCTACTGGAAACTGGAGATTTGATTTCTCATGAGATCAAGCGTCTGAGGAAGAAGGACAACTGGGGCACCCCAGTCCCTAAAAGTAGGGGTACATCTTCTGCTGCTTCCATGGAGACTGAGGACGAGGATGATGCTGATGATGACGCTGACTATGAGCCTTCTGGAGCAGAGCCCTCTTGGGAAAAGAAGCTCAAGCTCAAGATGAAGAAGCTTTTCTGCATGGAGTCTCATGGTTAGTACATGACACATGTGGCTGAGAAGAAGGCCAGGGGACGTCACGTGGAGCTCATGCGTCAGTTGGGTGCGACCGTTAACAGTGGATCTGAGGGCCAGATAACTGAGGAGGAGGAGTGGATTCAGCAGCACTGCCCGTGGACAGATTCAGACGCCGAGCAGTTTCCGACCGATGACGGCTATCGTGGTGGGCGCTCGGCAGATGCCAAGGGATGGCTAAAGAGAGGAGGAGGCTTGAGGGTGCTAGTGGACAAATTCAGACGCCGAGCACTGCAGCACTGCCCGTGGACAGATTCATACGCCGAGCAGTTTCCGATCGATGACGGCTATCGTGGTGGGCGCACGGCAGATGCCAAGGGATGGCTAAAGAGAGGAGGAGGCTTGAGGGTGCTAGTGGGCTCCAGAGCCGAGGTTGGCATGCACGGGTGCGGGATGCCGGACATACCCAGGTTTGGGGCTCTCTGGAGAGATAACACCCCTAGTCCTGCTGAGTTTGGTTGGATGATTGATTGTACAATGATGCTCCAGGAGATGTATGGAGGAGGTAGGAAGCTAGCCAAGGCTTGGGCGGCTCCTTCTCTCCGGTACTGCTGTTGGGTGGCTAGTCCTATGCTTACTTGTGCTTCTGTTTCTTACTTTCTGTCTCTGCGTGCCTGTAGGCGTGGGTTCCTGGGGGGTTTTATTGATCAACCCACCCAGGGTTACAATGGTAATATGCCGAGTCGGTGGGTCCGTATTGTCGGTGTCCGGGACACCGAGCTGGGTCCCGCTTGTGGGCTTGTGGTTCGCCGGGTTCCCCTAGGCGCGGGCCCCGCGTGCCTAGGGGGACTGTGCGCTGTCTTGTCGATCGTCAGGGCGTGGTCGAGTCAAGTTGTGTACAGTGCTCTCTGTCAGGCTGCCGATTGCTGTCGTCAGCGGTGAGGGTGGGAGCACTATTGCCACGCCAGCCTTGGTCAGCGGGTAGGTGAGGGGCACTGTTGCCACGCCCCGGCTGACCACAGGCATGGGTGAAACACTGTTGTCTTGGTCATCGGTGGTTTCAGGTCTCGTCCCATCGTACGACCTGGACGGGACGGGAGCTGGCCCGTGGCTGGGTTGCCGTGGATGCCACAGGTGGGGTTGGCTTGCTGGGGAAGCCTTGGTTGCGCCGGGTTGAGTCGTCTTGCGCCAGTTGTTGTGGCCGGGTCAATGTACCTTGCCGTGTCGGGGAGTTTGGCCGGGTTGCGGGCCCTGCCGGGTCGAGCGACCTGGCCAGGCGCGTGCCGGCTCACGGGGCGATGCGGGCCCCGCTGTTTTAAAAGGATCCGGGTTCCGTTGCCTCCCCGGGGTTCATCCCCCCGACAGTAGTCCCCAAAGTTGTGAAGGTATGTCGTCTTCTGATGAGTGGGCCCTCGCAGTTTCCCCCTTGAGCAAGGCGGATTCTGCGAGCGCCGAGTCCGGCAACACCCTTTGTGTGCCGGTTTTCTCAGAAACCGGATCACGGCATCCCGGTCGTGGCGGGAACTGGGGATTCCGTCAAATCTTGAGGCATTCCCTTGGGCTTCGCGCAGGCACCACGTGGCGCCCGGAAGTCGGAGGGGCCTGACAGGCCACGCGCGTGACGGGACCGGGCGACGGGCCGGGGGCCCACCGCCGCGTGCCCTTGGTCCACGCGCACGAATTTATTGTGGTGTCTAGGGGTCGGTTGCAATTCCCCAAGAAGTTAGTGCGCGCGTACGTGCGCACTTATTGCGGGGTAGTGGAACGGGCGCGTGCAGGCGATCCCACTTCCCCACATTTGAACCGGGGCTTATAAATCAAGGGGGGCAAGGGGGCGACGGACACCATTCTCGCTCGCGCCCTCCTGTCCCCTGCTCCTGCTCTGCTCTTTGCCACCGACGCACAGCTGCGCCCGCGGCCCCGAGCAGAGCTTCCTCCGTCGTTCATCTTCTTCTTCCCGCTTCTGTCCATGGCGCTGCCGTCGGGCTCCTGGATGGGCTCCAAATGTCACCAGCGAGGACATCACGCAGCTTCGAGCTTCGCGCGCTTGCCGCGGGAGACAGACGTTGGCGTCCGCCTGCCGCGCGGCGAGCAAAGGCCCCGTCCTGAGGGGCAGGAGCACGTCGTCTTCCTCACTCATTTTGAGCGCGGGTTCGGGCTATCGGTGAGCACCTTCTTCCGTGCATTCTTGGAGTTCTTCGGGCTTCAACCACACCATCTTGGCGCTGGCGCCATCGTTCAGCTCTCCTGCTTCGTGACCCTGTGCGAGGGTACCTGGGGGTTGAGCCAACGATCGACCTCTGGGCGCGCTTCTTCTCCTTGAAGCAGCAGGTCCCGTCATCCGGGGAGTTCGCCAACTGCGGTGCCGCCATCATCTCGAAGCGGTCGAGGGCGGATTTCCCCAAGATCCCGCTCGAGGATTCTGTCAAGAAGTGGGAGAATTCTTTCTTCTACGTCCTCAACCATCGCGCGGACCATATCAATCTTCTGCCCTTCATCATCGCGCTGCCGCGGGCGAAGAAAAACTGGGGCTATTCGCTCCGGCGCCCGTCGCAGGAGATCGTCAACCTCTGCGAGCAGGTGACGGTGATGAGGACGCAGGAGGGGCTCACTGGCACGGACCTCCTTGCCGCGTTCATCACCCGCCGGGTCCTTCCCCTTCAGAGGCGCTCCTGCCTCATCGGCGAGATGATGGACCTGTAGGACCCCAACTGAATGGGGTCGACGCGGCTGTCTGCGGAGCAGGTCGCGCACGGCGTCAACGACATCTCCAAGGCCAACCCTGGAGTGGATTGGCGATTCGGCAAGGCGCCATATAGCCAGTCGAAATCGGCGCCGTGGGTGAGCGTCTGGTCTTCTTACTTTGCTGTCGCGCATCTTCTTGTTCGTCTCGACGCAACGCGGGAGATTCTCTTGAACGCAATCTGGCGTCCTTATGCCCGGGCTCCGTCGCAGGTGGCGCCGGTGGCACCAGAGGAGCCCGCGGCCCAAGGCGGCAAGGAGGTGGCCGAGCCCGAAGCCGACGCTGGGCATCGTGCCAGTAAGTCTTGCATGTTTCCTTCTTCATTTGTCTTGAATTGTTGATCATGTCGCGGCTAAGGCGACGCTGACGCCGGTGGTTGGTGTAGGGGCGTTGGGCGGGGGAGGCGGCAACGTGGGCGGAGCCGGGTCCTCGCATGGGGTGGCGCCGAGCCGCCCGCATGGAAAGGACAGCGTCGCGCTGCGACCGCGCGGATCGAAGCACACGGCGGACCCAGCCGAGCCTAGGAGGCCGGCCAAGAAGAAGCGCGGGAGGCCGACCCCGGTCCCGGTCTTGACGGGGTAAGTTTCATTTCCTGCTTGCGCCTGGATTTCTTGAGCCAGTCTTGTCTCTTTTTGCTTATTTTGCCTTCTTCTTCAGGTCGCCCATCACGCTGGTGAGGGCGGCTACGGAGGTTGCGGCTGCCGAAGGGGCCGCGTTCCGCAGGAGCCTGTCCGACCTTGTCGGCCTGGCCGGGGAGGAGGGACGAGGCGACCCGGACCTCGGCCTGGACCCGGACGACGCTGAGGCCTTAGCTTGGCGGGACAGGAACCGGGCCGAGGCGGAGCTGGAGGCGGCGTCGGTCCAGGCTTGGACCGACGCGGCGGCGGCATGGGCGTGATCCGGCGTGGAGCCGGCCTGGTGCAAGATGCCGGAGGGCACGATGGTTGCGGCGACGGTTTTTGAGGCGTCGTCGGTGAGGGAGCGCGGCCGTGGGGGCTGGGCTGAGGTGGTGATCCTCGACCGGGATGTCGTGGAGGTGGGGGCCGACACTCCGCCGTGAGCCGATGTGGTGGAGGCGGCGGCGTCCTGGAGGAGACGCCGCAGGCGGCGGCACCGGAGGTGCCGTCGGCTATGGAGGAGGCCCCATGGGCGGCGGTGCCTGAGGTGGCGACGCAGGGTGTCCCGGCGTCCGGGTCGCCGGCGACGCCGGGAGGGGCGTCGGAGGAGGTGCTGGCCGCGTCGCAAGCGGCCAGCAGGGGCACGCCTTGGTGTCCCGGCAGGGTGGGCGCCGAGCTGCCGTGCCGCAGCCCACACGGAGCGGGGGCGCGGCCGTCTTCGGGCCTCAGACCTAGGAGGAGGCGGCGCTGGATGCCCTTAGCCTCCGCCTGCGAGGCCGGACGGAGCGGCTTGAGGCCATCGCCCAGGCCGAGACGGAGCGGACGCGCGACCTGGAGCGCGCCGTCCTGGTAGGTCCTTCTTTGGCTTCCTTGTAATTTCTTCTTTGTGGCGGCGCGCCAGCGCACCCACTGGGTGTAGCCCTCGAGGTTCAGGCCAACTACGTAGTAGTTGGGTCGAATCTTTAGATCGCCGGGCCTTGTTCTGACTTCTGTCTTTTTTCAGCATCTTGATGCCTTCCAGGTTGCCGCCTTCAACCGTCTCCTGGGTAAGCATCGGGAGCTCAAGGAGCAGCTTGCTACCAAGGAGGAGGAGCTTCGCGTTGCCGCAGGTACGTTCATGCTCTTTTCTAGTGGGGGCGCGCTAGCGCACCCACTGGGTGTAGCCCCCGAGATTTGGGCCAACTACGTAGTAGTCGGGCCAAATCTTAAGTCTTTCCTTTTTTCTTCTGCTGAATTTTTCTTTCTGCAGCAGAGGTGCTGTCTTGGCGGATCTGGCTGCTCCGGGCCGGTCATCATTATGACCGGCTTGTTGCTGATGTCGGCCGCCTTGGCGTCAAGGCGACGCAGGCAAGGGCGGAGGCGGCCGCGGCCCAACGGTGTCTTGACGAGGCCAACCGGCTCCACGAGCAGCTGGCGGGTCACAAGAGCCGCCTCGAGGCCAAGGTGGAGCTCCTTAAGGTGGAGGCTGCCAAGGTGATGGAGACGCAACGGGCCCTGGCCGAGGCGGACAGCAGCGCGGCCAGCTGGCCGATGACAAGGGCCCGCTCCAGGCCGAGATGGATCTCCTGCGGGAGCAGGCCGCCGCGGCCGAGGAGGCTCGTCAGGACCAGACTCGTCGCGTGAGGCCGCTGAGAAGGCGGCCGAAGATAAGGACGCCCAGCTGAAGGCGGCCCTTGCTAAGGCGGCCGATCTGGAGAAGGCACTCGGGGAGCGCGACCGCGTCATGGAGTGGGAGCGGCATGGTACGTTGCTCGAGGTGCAGCACCTAGAAGAGTCCTTCTCCAGTAAGTGCTGCTTCTTGTAATTTGCCAGGTCGGGACCCGACTTTTCTTCCTTGTTGTTCTTCTAATCTTGCTTCTTCTTTTGCGGCAGGGGCCTTCCCGGAGATGCAGCGGCTGGCGGAGGAAGCCGTCCGCTACCAGTGTGACCCGACTGGCGTTGTCGGGTCTGGGACGGATCCGCGGGCGGCTTGGACTTTCCCGGAGATCATCACCGCTGCAGAGGCACGCCTGCGGGTTCTGGGGATGCAGATGGAGTGGTTGTCACAGGCTGGCACCGCGATGACTGCGGCCCTATGGCCGGACTCCATCCATCCGTGCAGCTTCTCGCGCCTGGCGCGTTGGTTGGAGATGGGCCCGGACCGCCTTGGCGAGTGGCGTGTTTCCGCCGCCCATGCCGGTGCCGAGATGGCGCTTCGTTTCGTGCTGTCTTGGCATCCGGATCTTCAGCTGGACGCGCTGATGGGCCAGCGCGCTGGTTCGGAGCAGTTGCTGCAGGAGCAAGCTGGCCGGATCGCCTCTCGGGCCAGCTACATCGCCGAGTTCGCCTTCCACGACGAGTTCCATCCGGAGCGGATGGAAGACGGCAGGGCTATGGATGGCGACGACTACGGCTTGCTTCTCCATGACCCAGAGGGGAGCTCGGAGGAGACGGGCATCTATGGCGACGCGGATGCTGAGGAGGACACAGGTGTCACGCCGAACCCGGAGGCCGCTAGGGGAGGGCCGTCGACGTCGCGACGCGGCGCTGGAGATGCCTAAGATACTTTATGCAGAATCTGTTAAGTAGCAGGTCCACCCACCCACTGGGGGTTGTTTAAATATTTGTGTGTGAATGTCGTGAGTGCTTTTTTGCTCTTTGCCTTCCGCTTTTTCGAACCGATTTCATACGCTTTTCCTCTCTCAAACCTCCCCCCCCCCCCCCCGCGCAAGTCAGACGGCCGAGGCTCCGGTCCGTGACAAGGGGTTCGATTCTTCGAGAGGTGCGCGCCGGACTCGGGTCCTTAGAAGCATTGAGCGAGAGTGAGACACCCACTGGGCTGGCTGGCGGCAATCCAGCTTGGCCGGCTGGCGAGCAGCCGGTCATGCGGCTACTTATTTGATGAGTGACGGGCCGGGTTGGTCGACCCAACGGCCTTTGACTTAGTGTATGAATCGTAAAGGAGCTTTGGCCCGTTGTGCTTGCCTGCCGACAGCCATAGCTGGATCTGCGGTTTTAGGGCAAAGTAGGGGACCGTGGCATCCCAACTTTATCAGGAATCACCAAGTAAGGCGGCGGGGTGGCGACCGAGCCGGCCTGCCCCCGAGCCCCCGGGTCGAGCGAGTCGAGCCGGTGGCCGAGTTCAGTGGTAAAGTGAGCGGGTCCTCGAGTTTCGTTCGGGGACCCCATAGTTTGATGCATTTACAAAAGGCGATGATACATACACTCGTGCGGCTAACTGTAAAACGGGCGGAGGAGTTTCACGTTCCATGGCCGGGTCATTTCTTCGCCGGCGGTGTCCTTCTTGCACTTCTTTGACTTGCGCGCGTCGATGAGGTAGTAGGTGTTGCGATTGCGCAAGGCCCTGCTCACGATGAACGGGCCCTCCCATGGAGGGGACATCTTGTGCTGGCCTGCCTGCTCTTGGACGAGTTGGAGGACGAGGTCGCCTTCGCGGAACGCGAGGAGCTTGATCTTCTTGCCCTGGTAGTGCCTCAGGCCTTGCTTGTAGATAGCCGAACGGCTAAGTGCCAGAAGGCGCGCTTCTTCGAGCAGGTCGACACCGTCTTCGCGTGCCTCTCTGGCTTCGACTTCGGTGTACATCGCGACGCGCGGTGAGTCGAACTCGACGTCGGTCAGGATGACGGCTTTAGCGCCATAAACGAGGAAGAACGGGGTGAACCCGGTTGACCGATTTGGCGTGGTGCGCAGACTCCAGAGTATCGCTGGCCACTCATCAAGCCAGCTGCCGGATGAGCAGATAAGTGGCTCGATGAGTTGCGGCTTGATGCCGGACATGATGAATCCGTTGGCCCGCTCGACCTGCCCATTTGACCGCGGATGTGCCACTAAGGCTAGGTCGAGGCGGATGCCGGAGACGGAGTAGTATTGCTCGAGCACGCCCTTGGCAAAGTTGGTGCCGTTGTCGGTGATGATGCTATTCGGTATGCCGTAGCGCACCGCTATGTCCTTGATGAACCAGACGGCTGTTGGCCCGTCCAATTTCTTGATAAGTCTTGCCTCGATCCACTTGGTAAATTTGTCCACTCCCACCAGTAAGTGCATCATGCCGCCTCGAGCGGTTTTGAATGGTCCCACCATGTCGAGTCCCCAGACCGCGAAGGGCCGGGCGATCGGTATGGTAAGGAGTGTTGACGCCGGCTGGTGGCTTCGTTTGCTGAAGCGTTGGCACCCTTCACATTTGAGAACGAGCGACTCGGCGTCTTCGAGGGCCGTGGGCCAATAGAAACCGTGGCGGAATGCCTTGGCCACCAAGGATCATGATGCGGCGTGGTGCCCGCACTCGCCCTGGTGAATGTCGAGGAGGATGTCGATGCCGCGATCCTGCTCGACGCAGCGCTGGAACACGTCGGTAGAGCTGCGTTTGACGAGCTCGTTGTTGATGATGTTATAGGCGGATGCCCGACGCTAAATTTGCCGAGCCTCGATCTCGTCCATGGGGAGAACCCCGTTCTCCAGAAACTCCGATATTGGGAGAGCCCAAGATGGAGTTGCAACCACTGCGAAGACGGCCACCAGGGTGGGTTCCAGGTCGGCAGCCCCCGAGCCAGGTTGAGCAGCCCCCGGGTCGGGGTTGGCGATGGTAGGGTCCGGGTTGATGGTGGCCAGGTCGAGCTGAGCAGCCCCCGGGTCGGGTTCAACAGTCCCCGAGCCGACTTGGGGTGCAGCTGGGTCATCTGGAACATGAATGGACTCGGAGTCCGGCGGTGGCTTGACGGACGGCTTGCATAGGTGCTCGAGGGAGACGCTGGACGGGATGGCTTGTCATGACGAGGCGATCTTGGCGAGTGTGTCGGCTACTTCGTTCTCCGCGTGCGGGACGTGGAGGAACTCGCAGCCCTCGAAGGATCCGGATAGCTTCTGGACGAGGAAGCAGTAGCTTTCCATGTTGGAGTCGCGGGCGTCCCATTCGCCAAAACACTGCTGCACCACCAGGTCCGAGTCGCCGTAGCACAGGATGCGTCGGATGCCGAGTTCCTTGGCAAGCCGGAGGCCGTGCACAAGGGCTTCATACTCGGCGACATTGTTGGAGGCGGAGAAGTGGATCTAGAGCGTGTAGCGGAGCCGGTCGCCCTTCGGAGATGACAGTACGATGCCGGCCCCTAACCAAGTCGCATCTTGGACCTGTCAAAGTGCATGCACCAGTGCGTCGAGTCGGGAGGTGGTGGCAAGTACTGGGTCTCGGTCCAGTCGACGAGGAAATCGGCTAGGGCCTGAGACTTGATCGTGGTGCGGGGCTCATAGAGGATGGTGTGGCCGGCTAGCTGGATCGATCACTTGGCAACCCGGCCAGAGGCGTCCCAGCACCCGATGATTTCTCCGATAGGCGTCGTGCTGACGACGTCCTCTTGGAAGTACTACTTCAGCTTCTTGGCGGTGAGGTACACGTCGTAACACATCTTTTGGTAATGCGGGCAGTTCTGCTTGGAAATGGAGAGCACCTCGCTCAGTTAGTAGACTGGTTGCTGGATGGCTTGGATCTTGCCCTTCTCTGGTCGCTCGACCACTAGCACCGTGCTGACCGCCCGTGAGGTCGCGCCTATGTAGAGCAACAGCGGCTCCTTGTCGGTCGGCACGGCCAGGATTGGTGCAGTGGAGAGCATGCGCTTGAAGTCTTGGAAAGCCTTGTCTTCCTTGTCGTTCCACTCGAACGGGCTTGTCTTCTTCATCAGCTGGTACAGGGGAGCGCCCTCTCGCCCAGCCGTCTTAGGAACCGGTTGACCGAGGCCAAGCACCCGATGAACTTCTGGACGTCGCGCAGCCGAGCCGGCTTGCGCATGCGCTCGATGGCCTTGATCTTCTCCGGGTTTGCCTCAATGCCGCATTCCGAGACGAGGAAGCCGAGTAGATTTCCGGCCGGGACGTCAAAGACACACTTTTCCGGGTTGAGCTTCACCTTATATTCACGGAGGTTGGTGAATGTTTCCTTCAAATCATCGAGGAGCGTGAGGTGCTGCTTGGTCTTCACCACAATGTCGTCCATGTACACGTGGATGTTGCGGCCGAGATGCGGCAGCATGCATTTCTGCATGCATCGTTGGAATGTGGCGCCGGCGTTCTTCAATCCGAACGACATGGTGATGTAGCAGTATGCCCCGAAGTCCATGATGAAGGACGTCTTCAGGGCATCGACCGGGTCCAGCTTGATCTGGTGATAGCCGGAGTAAGCGTCCAGGAAGGACAGGAGCTCACACCCGGCGGTCGAGTCGATGACTTGGTCGATCCGCGGGAGAGCGAACGGATCCTTGGGACAAGCCTTGTTGAGGCTGGTGTAGTCGATACACATGCGCCAGGTCTTGTTCTTCTTCAAGACAAGGACTGGATTGGCCAGCCACTCGGGGTGAAATACTTCCATTATGAAGCCGGCCGCCAAAAGCTTAGCGACCTCTTCACCAATGGTTCTTCTCTTCTCTTCAGAAAATCGTTGGCGGGGTTGACGGACAAGCTTGGCGTCCTTGCGGACGTGAAGTTTGTGCTCGGCATACTTCCTCGGGATACCCGGCATGTCCTTGGGGGTCCATGCGAAGACATCCCGATTCTCACGGAGGAAGTTGACGAGCTCGCCTTCCTATTTGCTGTCGAGGCGGGTGCCTACGACAATGTACTTGCTGTAGCTGGGGTCTTCAAGGTTGAGCTTCACCTTCTTGGTCTCCTTGGAGGGTTTGAAGGTAGACTCGTCGGCCGGGTCCGAGGTCGGGATCGACGCATCGGAGGCCTCGCCTGCCAGGGCGACGATCCGGTCGAGCTGGCGCCGCTCCTCGGCAATGACCAGTGACTCGGCCAGCTTGGCGCCGTCTCAGGCGCACTCCAGAGACTTGCGGTAGTCGCCGGTGACGGTAATGAGGCCCTTGGGACCCGGCATCTTCATCTTCAGGTACGCATAGTGGGGAACCGCCATGAACTTGGCGAGCGCGGGCCGGCCCAACAATGCATGATATGCGCTCAACAGGTCCACCACCTCGAACCAGATTGGTTCGTGTCGGAAGTGGCTGCTGTCGCCAAATAGGACATCGAGCCGGACTCGGCCAATGGGCAAGCAGGAAAGGCGGAGCATGATGCCGTGGAAGACTGTCCGGGTTGGCTCCAGGTCCTTGGCCTTGAGGCCGAGCTTGGTCATCGTGTCGCGGTAGAGGATGTTGATGCTGCTGCCGCCATCGGTGAGGACTCGAGAGAACTTTCATGTGTGCCGCGTGACGATGGTGGGGTTGAGGACAAGGGCGTACCCACCCGGACTCGGCATGACCGCCGGGTGATCCTCATGGGTCCAGGTGATCGGGTGATCCGACCAGTGCATGAAATCCGGCTTGGCCAGGACGATGGTGTTCACCTCCTGCTAAAGAAGGCGCTCGCTATGTTTGTCATCGCCGAGGCTGGTGAAGACGACATAGGCCGCGTTCTGGTCTGGGTAGGCGTCGTTCTGCATCGCGCCACCGGCGGGAGGCAGCGGTGGAGGCGGAGGCGGCTGCCCTGCACCTGGAGCTGGAGCCGGAGCCGGAGGAGGCAGAACGTCTCCCCTCATGATGCGTTTGGTGATAGCGCACTGTCGAAGCGTGTGCGTGGAGGGTCTTGCACCGCTGTGGTGCTTGCATGGGGCGTCGAGCATCTCTTCGAAACTCATGGCGGGCTGCCATGCCATCTTGCCAGTCTGCTGGCGCTTCGCTGCCGGGTCCGCTGTGGGCTCGGCGGCCACGACGAGCCGGTTGTCGTGACGTTGCGCTGGCTGGTCGGCCTTGCGCTTGTTGTTCTGATGATGCTGCTGTCGGCTGCTTTCGTCGGCCGGCTTCGGAGGAGGAACCGGCTTTGCTTTGCCGGCTTCATCCAGCGCCACCTGGATCTTCATGGCGGAGTCGGTGTTGGCGTACTTGTCCGCCGTCACCATGAGCGCGGCCATGGTGGCCGGCTCGGAGGGCGTCCGCTTTGGTAAGGCTAGGGTGGAATCAACACGTGCATATCATTGTCACACCCTCTTAGCCTTTCCGCTTCAATGGAGAGCTCTTTCCCCTTCTTTTGAGCATCGCTTGGTCCCACGGTAGTATCGCGGGCCACATCGGTAGTACCGCTTGAGTGCATCAAGCGGCAGTACCGCTCCTCAGCGGTAGTACCGCTTGGAGCCCTCCGCCATAGTACCGCTGCGGCTCCGCGCTCCTACCGCCTTGACTCGAGGCCTCGTTTTTCATGTCGGGTTTTGCGGCACTAGTTGCGGCAGTAGAGGCAGTAGTACCGCTCCTAAGCGGTAGTACCACCCTTACCACCGCGGTAGTACCGCTTTGGGTCCAGGTCCTCCTTTTGCTCCTAGCTCCCCTCTTCTGCGCGGTAGTACCGCAAGGTGGGACGGTAGTACCGCTGGCCACAGCGGTAGTACCACCCACCCCGGCGGTAGTACCACTCTCTGCGGGGCTGCTTGGAGGGTAATGGTTGGATTATTCCCCCCACTATATAAGGGGGTCTTCTTCCCCAAAGTTGACCTACCACTTCCCCCAAAAGCTCCATTGTTGCTCCAAGCTCCATTTTCGCCCGATCTCTCTCCCTAGACAATCAAACTTGTTGATTTGCTCGGGATTGGTTGAGAAGGCCCCGATCTACACTTCCACCAAGAGAAATTTGATTCCCCCACTAATCCCTAGCGGATCTTGTTACTCCTGGGTGTTTGAGCACCCTAGACGATTGAGGTCACCGCAGAGCCATAGTCCGTTGTGGTGAAGCTTCGTGGTGTCGTTGGGAGCCTCCAATTAAGTTGTGGAGATAGCCCCAACCTTGTTTGTAAAGGTTTGGTCGCCGCCTTCAAGGGCACCAATAGTGGAATCACGGCATCTCGTATTGTGTGAGGGCGTGAGGAGAATACGATGGCCCTAGTGGCTTCTTGGGGAGCATTGTGCCTCCACACCGCTCTAACGGAGACGTACTTCCCCTCAAAAGGAAGGAACTTCGGTACACATCCTCGTCTCCATCGGCTCCACTCTTGGTTATCTCGTGCCTTTACTTGTGCAAGCTTATTTGTGTTGTATCCCTTGCTTGCTTGTGCACTTGTTGATTGTTGCATCATGTAGGTTGCTCACCTAGTTGCATATCTAGACAACCTACTTTGATGCAAAGTTTAATTTGGTAAAGAAAAGCTAAAAATTGTTAGTTGCCTATTCACCCCCCCCCCTCTAGTCAACTATATCGATCCTTTCATCCAGGACCCCCTAGTCCAGGAATCCCACAGTAGCCCCTGAACCAGTCTTCAATGACGACGTGTATGGCGTGCAGATTGTCTCCGACATTGCAAGGCGGATTCCTTGAATAGTACACATCATCTTTCCTTCGTAAAAGAATTGTATCCGACTTTGCATAGTGAACACAAACCTTAGCCACGAAGGTAGGATATATAAAAATAAGAATAGTTTCTTTTATTGACAATTTTTTTGGCGAAGCGTCAGACTTGACCCTTTGATGTTTTGAACCATTTTTACATCCCGTGTTCCATGTTTCAAGGCCATGCCCCATTGGCCCGTCCTGTCAAAACAGAGATTGTGCTCACTTAATACGGGATTGCTCATCAATAATATTTGGGTAATCCAACCATTTACAACACATGCTTTCATTGGGAATAGGCGAGCTTCAATGCGCAAGTGGGGGGACGGTTGGCATTTTTACCGTCTATAAGAGGGAAATAGATTCCTCTTTTCTTCCCCACGCCTTCCAGACTCCTTTGCCTTCCAATCTCCCAAGCTCTCAGCGCCCCAAAAGTCTCCATCTTTCTCACCACCACCACCTCCTCCGACCATGGCCGGATCCGGTTCCAAAGGCAAGTGGAAGGCCTCCTCCGTCATGGAGGAGGAAATAAAGGACCTCGCCACCACCATCACGCACAGGCTCCCTCTAAGGGACAGATCATTCCCACTCCAGAGCCCGGCGAACGGGTCGTCTTCCTTCCTCATTTCCTTAGAGGGTTAGGTTTTCCACTCCACTCATTCGCTCGTGGACTCATGTTCTACTACGGGCTAGATTTCCATGATCTAGCCCCGAACTCTTTCCTCCACATCTCAGTGTTCATCGTCGTGTGTGAGGCTCTCCTCCGCATCCCCTCACACTTCGGCATGTGGCTCAAGATCTTCAATGTGAAGCCGAAGGTGGTCGACAGGCAGCACGCGAACTGCGGCGGAGCTATGATCAGCAAGCTGCCCAATGCCACGTGGCCCAAGGGGGCCTTCATGGAGACCGTCAAGATCTGGCAACAGGAGTGGTTTTACATCACTGAGTCGCGCCGCACTAAGTGGGCGGCAATCCCGGAATTCAGATTTGGACCCCCCATGAGGCTCGTCTCCTGGATCACGAAGGGCCGCGACTGGGGGTCTCAGACGGAGGTGCAGGCGCTGCAAATGCGTATCACCAACGTGTTGAGCAAAAACGTTGGTCTAACCAACATGGTGCAAATTATGCTCTTCCGCTGCATCCTCCCATGCCAGTGCCGGGCTTCCCCCATGTGGGAGTTAAATCCAGAGGAGCTGCGGACTCTGCAGCATTTCCTTGGCACCATGCATGAGGGAATGTGAAAGCTGCTCTTCAAGGCGCAAAAGAGTTGGCCCATGGAGACCGAAGACGTCGGGCTCAACGCCAGGAATCCGGACACTCTGGTAAGTATTTAACTTTCCAAAGACATACCTAGTTTATATATTCTATCGATACAAAACTCATCAGCTCATCTTTTTTATAGGGCTGTACCAAGAAGTCAGAGCGGATTAAGAGTTAGGCTCCATTGCTTGAAGACCCAGCCACTCCTCAGCTGGAGGAGATGCTGGTCCCGGCGCCTTACCAGGCACCGGAGAAGAAAATCAAGAAGAAGGGCAAGGGGCCCAAGGACGGGCCCCATCGCAAAGGCCCTCCATAAGAAGTGTTCGGAGAGACTGAGGCCGTCTCCTCTCACGGGGAAGACGGGGACAAAGAGGAGGAGGAGGAGGAGGAGGAAGTGGAGAGCGACTCCCCCCTCAAGACGAGGAGGGGAAAGAGGACAACCTTCGAGAACCTGGAGGGAGCGACGCTGAAGAAGGGGACGGTGGTCCTCTTGGATAGTTCAGACTCAGAGTCCGAACACAGCCGGAAGAGGATCCAAAGAGAGAAGCCCCTAGCCAAAATGTAAGTATCAAAAACTTACTCATTCAGTTATCGCTTAATCTGCCTCTGTCATATCAAATCTTTTCTCTTCTTTTCATCCCTTTGCGCGAGATCTTGATTCCCTCCTCTTCGGAGGGGAACTCTCTAGCACCTAAAGAGGCGGAGAGTGACGGACCATCGCGTGCCTTCTCACCCCCAGCCATGGGGGACACCGAGGTGTTGTCTCAAAGGGCATCTCCTGGCCGAGGAGGAGCGGACGAGGTCGTCTAGAAGGCGCCCGAGGACAACACCTCTGACACTGTAGAGCGGGGCACAGTGACTCCCATGACCACCGAGGGTGGGGGGCCTCAAAAGTCTGGGCCCTTGCCGAACACCGTCCCAGAGACCAGTACGGCTCCGGGTTCGGACCAACAACCCCCTTTGAAAGAGGGGGGAGGAGCAGCATCTCCATCGGCGGCCTCTGTCAATCTGGAGGCCGCTGACATTCTGCAGGAAGCACTGCAACGTGCGTACATCATGGAGGAACACCGCACCTGATGGGTGCGGTATGGAAAATGTTCGGTCTGCGAAGAGTGGACTGACCGAAGCCTTCAACAGCCTACTGACGGGCTTTGAGGTGCAATGTAATACTCTTTACCATTCATCGGATCTCAAACCAAACTAATAATTCAAAGAGACTTGCAAAGATAACCAATCATACATAAAAGAATTCAGAGGAGATTCACACATTGTTCATAGATTATCTTGATCATAAACCCACAATTCATTGGATCTCGACAAACACACCGCAAAAAGAATCATCAAATAGATCTCCAAGAAGATCGAGGAGAACTTTGTATTGTGAATCAAAGAGAGAGAAGAAGCCAACTAGCTAATAACTATGGACTCGAAGGTCTGTGGTAAACTACTCACACTTCATCGAAGAGGCTATAACATTGATGTAGAAGCCCTCCATGATCGATTCCCCCTCCGGCGGAGCTTTGGAAAAGGCCCCAAGATGTGATCTCACGGGTACAGAAGGTTGCGGCAGTGGAAATAGGGTTTCATGGTGCTCCTGGATGTTTTCATGGTATATGAGTATATATATAGGCAAAGGAAGTCGATCAGGGGTGATACGTCTCCAACGTGTCTATAATTTTTTATTTTTCCATGCTATTATATTACCCATTTTGGATATTTATGGGCTTTATTATACACTTCTATATTATTTTTGGGACCAACCTATTAACCGGAGGCCCAGCCCAAATTCTTGTTTTCTTGCCTATTTCAGTGTTTCGAAGAAAAGGAATATCAAACGGAGTCCAAACGGAATGAAACCTTCGGGAGAGTTATTTTTGGAACAGAAGCAATCTAGGAGACTTGGAGTAGACATCAGGGAAGCTTCAAGGTGTCCACGAGGGTCCAGGGCATGCCCCCCACCCTCGTGGGCCCCTCGTGGCTCCCCTAACCGACTTCTTCCACCTATATATATCCATATACCCTAAAAACAATGGGGAGCACAATAGATCGGGAGTTCCGCCGCCACAAGCCTCTGTAGCCACCAAAAACCAATCGGGACCCTATTCCGACACCCTGCCCGAGGGGGGATCCCTCACCGGTGGCCATCTTCATCATCCCGGCACTCTCCATGATGAGGAGGGAGTAGTTCACCCTTGGGGCTGAGGGTATGTTCCCGTAGCTATGTGTTTGATATCTCTCTTGTGTTCTTGATTTGGCACGATCTTGATGTATCGCGAGCTTTGCTATTACAGTTGGATCTTATGATGTTTCTCCCCATCTACTCTCTTGTAGTGGATTGAGTTTTCCCTTTGAAGTTATCTTATCGGATTGATTCTTTAAGGATTTGAGAACACTTGATGTATGTCTTGCACTGTGGTGACAATGGGACGTGATCTACTTGATGTATGTTTTGGTGATCAACTTGTGGGTTCAGTGACCTTGTGAACTTACGCGTAGGGGTTGGCACACGTTTTCGTCTTGACTCTCTGGTAGAAACTTTGGGGCACTCTTTGAAGTACTTTGTGTTGGTTGAATAGATGAATCTGAGATTGTGTGATGCATATCATATAATCATGCCCATGGATACTTGAGGTAACATTGGAGTATCTAGGTGGCATTAGGATTTTGGTTGATTTGTGTCTTAAGGTGTTATTCTAGTACGAACTCTATGATAGATCGAACGGAAAGAATAGCTTCGTGTTATTTTACTACAGACTCTTGAATAGATTGATCAGAAAGGATAACTTTGAGGTGGTTTCGTACCCTACAATAATCTCTTCGTTTGTTCTCCGCTATTTGTGAATTTGGAGTGACTCTTTGTTGGATGTTGAGGGATAGTTATATGATCCAGTTATGTTATTATTGTTGAGAGAACTTGCACTAGTGAAAGTATGAACCTTAGGCCTTGTTTCCTAGCATTGCAATACCATTTACGCTCACTTTTACCACTTGCCACCTTGCTGTTTTTATATTTTCTGATTAGAAAAACCTATATCTACCATCCATATTGCACTTGTATCACCATCTCTTCGCCGAACTAGTGCACCTATACAATTTACCATTGTATTGGGTGTGTTGGGGACACAAGAGACTCTTTGTTATTTGGTTGCAGGGTTGCTTGAGAGAAACCATCTTCATCCTACGCCTCCCACGGATTGATAAACCTTAGGTCATCCACTTGAGAGAAATTTGCTACTGTCCTACAAACCTCTGCACTTGGAGGACCAACAACGTCTACAAGAAGAAGGTTGCATAGTAGACATCAAGCTCTGTTCTAGCGCCGTTGCTGGGGAGGTGAGTGCTTGAAGGTATATCTTTGGATCTTGCAATCGAATCTTTTTGTTTCTTGTTTTATCACTAGTTTAGTCTATAAAAGAAAATTAAAAAATGGAATTGAGTTTGCCTCATACACTTCATCTTTTTAATATCTTTCTTGAGAATGATGGAAAGGAAAATTGTGCTCAAGTGCTAGAAGAAGAAGTCTATAAAATGTTTGGCACTAAATCTTTGAATGATGAGCATGATTGCAATGTTGTTAGTACGAACTCTTTGAATATCCATAGTACTAATGATGATTGCACTAGTCATGATGAAAATGTCTCCTATAAGCATGTCAACTTTTGTGGAGTGCATAGACACCAAATAGGGAAGATATATTTTGCAAGAGGCATAAGTATTTAGAAACTAAATGGTTGCAAGAGCGGCTAGATGTTTGTGCTGAAAATTTAAAATTTATTTGCCATCCTTGTGAACTTGCAATGAACGTGATCATTTAAATACCCAATGCAAATTGTTTCATGATCGTATCGTGTCCAAAAATTGTGATGACTTGATTTCCCTTGCACATCATAATGAACTTAGTTTGCTTATGGGTTATGAAGAAATGAAATGTTTAACTAAGAATCTTCCAGAGTTTGTCCTTGATAAAGTTCTTGATTTTGATCTAGAGGCAATTTATATGTATTGTGTGGTGAATTGCATTGAAAATTCTTACATTGCCAATTACATAAAATCAAGAAATCAAATATAAGATGAAGAGAATACTAATGAAAGGGAAGAGATTTCCCAATGTCCTCCTATTCTTTCTTATGATGAATCAGGTAACTAGGAGGAGCCTTCTATCCAACCAATCTCATTAATAAGGAGCTCCAAAAGGAGGGTTAACCCCACACATGATGCGAAGAAGAAAAAGAAAAGATGTAGAAGCAAAGGTAAAAAGGTACCCCTCCCAAATTATGTTGTTCCTATTACTCATTGTGATGATGATAATTGCTATACTATTGGTGCTATCCATACTATTAGTGATTATGCTTATGATATGAAAAGGCCCAAGCTTGGGGATGCTATGTTTGATGATAATGACATGTTTGAGAATATATTTGATGCAATTAATGTTTGTCCCAAGCTTGGGGATGCTACGTTTAATGAAGATGATATTTTTAGCCTCCCAAGTTTTGACGAGCAAATTTATTATGATGATAGCATGCCTCTTATTTATGATGGTTATATTGATGAAAGTGGGTTTGGAAGAGTGTCAAGTTTAGAAGTAACGATCCCACTATTTTGGAGGGTGTTGAATCTTATAATATTTATGAAAGTGGATTTGGAGAGGTCATGAATTTATTTAGTGATGAATCCACTATTTTGGAAAAGGTTTCAATTGATTATGATGCGAACAAAGTTGCTACTTATGATGATTATTGTGATGAAACTTATGCTATAAAAGCAGTGATGATTATATTTATAAAACTTGTCATGATTATGATTACCCTTTTTATGAACATACTCTTTTAATATGGAAACAATTTATAGTATTCGAGTCTCTTATATACCCCCACTATTCCGAATGAGAAGAATTTTGCTTATGTAGAGAGTAATAAAAAATCTATGCTTCTAGATCATGAAAAGAATGCTTTATGTGATGGTTATATTGTTGAATTCATTCATGATGCGACTGAAATTTTTTATGAGGGATGAACATATGCTTGTAGGAATTGCAATAATATCAAGTTTCCTCCCTATGTGCTTAAAATCTTGAAGTTTTGCTTGTTTTGCCTTCCTATGCTAGTTGATTATTGTTCCCATAAGTTGTTTGCTCACAAAATCCCTATGCATAGGAAGTGAGTTAGACTTAAATGTGTTAGTCATATGCTTCATCATGCTCCCATTATGTTTCAATTCTTATCTTTTATGCGAGCATCATTGAAATCATCATGCCTAGCTAGGGGCGTTAAACGATACCGCTTGTTGGGAGGCAACCCAATTTTATTTTTGTTCTTTACTTTTGCTCCTGTTTAGTAATAAATAATTCATCTAGCCTCTGGTTAGATGTGGTTTTATGTTTTAATTAGTGTTTGTTCCAAGTAGAAACTTTGGGAAGACTTGGGTGAAGTCTTTGTGATCTTGCTGTAAAAAACAGAAACTATTGTGCTCACGAGATTAGCTTCCATTTTTTACTGAAGAGTGATTTTAGGTTAATTATTTGTGAATATGATTAATAGGAAAATTCCTCAGCTCCAACAATTTATTTCAGAATTTTTGGAGTTACAGAAGTATTCGAATGATACAGATTACTACAGACTGTTCTGTTTTTGACAGGTTCTGTTTGCTTATTTTGATGAATCTATGAGTAGTATCAGAGGGTATGAACCATAGAGAAGTTGGAATACATTATATATTACACCAATATGAATTTAGAATGAGTTCACAACAGTAACTAAGTGGTTATTTATTTTCTTATACTAACGGAGCTTACAAGTTTTCTGTTGAGTTTTGTGTTGTGAAGTTTTCAAGTTTTGGGTAAAGATTTGATGGACTGTGGAATAAGGAGTGGCAAGAGCCTAAGCTTGGGGATGACCAAGGCAACCCAAGTTAATATTCAAGGACAACCAAGATCCTAAGCTTGGGGATGCCCCGGAAGGCATCCCCTCTTTCGTCTTCGTTCATCGGTAACTTTACTTGGAGCTATATTTTTATTCACCACATGATATGTGTTTTGCTTGGAGCGTCATTTTATTTTCTTTTGTTTTGCTTGCTGTTTGACTAAAATACCAAGATCTTAAATTATTAAATGTTAGAGAGTCTTCACATAGTTGCATAATTATTCGACTACTCATTGATCTTCACTTATATCTTTTGGAGTAGTTTGTCATTTTCTCTAGTGCTTCACTTATATCTTTTTAGAGCACGGTGGTGGTTTTATTTTGAAGAAATATATGAAATATCATGCTTCACTTATATTATTTTGAGAGTCTTTTAGAACAGCATGGTAATTTGCTTAGGTATAATAAAGACTTCCGTAAAAAGTGGATTGAACACTATGATCAATTTGATGCTTGATAATTGTTTTGAGATATAAAGGCGGTAATGTGAGAGTCATGCTAGTTCGGTAATTATGAAATTGAGAAATACTTGTATTTAAGTTGGCAAGTCCCGTATAATGCAAGTATGGTAAACATTGTGTAACAAATTTGAAGCATGAGGTATCTCTTTGATTGTCATCCTTTGTGTGGAGGTCGGGATCGCGCGATGGTTAACTCCTACCAACCCTTCCCCTAGGAGCATGTGTGTAGTGCTTGGTTTTGATGACTTTTAGATTTTTGCAATAAGTATGTGAGTTCTTTATGACTAATGTTGAGTCCATGGATTATATGCACTCTCACCTTTCCATCATTGCTAGCCTCTTCGGTACCGTGCATTGCCCTTTCTCACCATGAGAGTTGGTGCAAACTTCGCCGGTGCATCCAAAGCCCGTGATATGATACACTCTATCACACATAAACCTCCTTATATCTTCCTCAAAACAGCCACCATACCTACCTATTATGGCATTTCCATAGCCATTCCGAGATATATTGCCATGCAACTTTCCACCGTTTCATTTATTATGACACGTTTCATCATTGTCATATTGCCTTGCATGATCAAGTAGTTGACATCGTATTTGTGGCAAAGCATCCATGCATAATTTTTCATACATGTCACTCTTGATTCATTTCCCATCCCGGTACACCGCCGGAGGCACTCATATAGAGTCATATTTTGTTCCAGTATCGAGTTATAATCCATGAGTTGTAAATAAATACAAGTGTGATGATCATCATTATTAGAGCATTGTCCCTTGAAAAAAAAGAAAGGCTAAAAAAAAGAAAGGACAAATAAAAAAAGAAAGGCCAAATAAAAAAAGGAAGGCCAAAAATGGGGGGGGGGCAATGTTACTATCCTTTTCCACACTTGTGCTTCAAAGTAGCACCATGATCTTTATGATAGAGAGTCTTTTATTTTGTCACTTTCATATACTAGTGGGAAATTTTCATTATAGAACTTGGCTTGTATATTCCAACAATGGGCTTCCTCAAAATGCCCTAGGTCTTCGTGAGCAAGCAAGTTGGATGCACACCCACTTAGTTTCTTTTGTTGAGCTTTCATACATTTATAGCTCTAGTGCATCCGTTGCATGGCAATCCCTACTCCTCATGTTGACATCAATTGATGGGCATCTCCATAGCCCATTGATTAGCCTCGTCAATGTGAGACTTTCTCCTTTTTTGTCTTCTCCACACAACCTCCATCATCATACTCTATTCCACCTATAGTGCTATATCCATGGCTCACGCTCATGTATTGCATTAAAGTTGAAAAAGTTTGAAAAGGCTAAAGCATGAAACAATTGCTTGGCTGAAACCGAGGTTGTGCATGATTTGGATATTTTTTGTGTGACGAAGATGGAGCATAGCCAAACTATATGATTTTGTAGGGATGAACTTTCTTTGGCCATGCTATTTTGAGAAGACATAATTACTTGTTAGTATGCTTGAAGTATTACTATTTTTTTGTTAATATGAACTTTTATCTTGAATTATTTGGATCTGAACATTCATGCCACAATAAAGAAAATTACATTCAGAAATATGCTAGGTAGCATTCCACATCAAAAATTCTGTTTTTATCATTTACCTACTCGAGGACGAGCAGGAATTAAGCTTGGGGTGCTTGATACGTCTCCAACATATCTACAATTTTTTATTCTTCCATGCTATTATATTACCCATTTTGGATGTTTATGGGCTTTATTATACACTTTTATATTACTTTTGGGACTGATCTATTAACCGGAGGCCCAACCCAAATTGTTGTTTTCTTGCCTATTTCTGTATTTCGAAGAAAAGGAATATCAAACGGAGTCCAAACGGAATGAAACCTTCGGGGGAGTTATTTTTGGAACGGAAGCAATCCAGAAGACTTGGAGTAGACGTCAGGGAAGCCTCGAGGTGGCCACAAGGGTCGAGGGCACGCCCCCCACCCTCGTGGGCCCCTCGTGGCTCGCCTGACCGAATTCTTCCACCTATATATAACCATATACCCTGAAAACATCGGGGAACACAATAGATCGGGAGTATCCGCCGCCGCAAGCCTCTGTAGCCACCAAAAACCAATCGGGACCCTGTTCCGGCACCCTGCCGGAGGGGGGATCCCTCACCGGTGGTCATCTTCATCATCCCGGCGCTCTCCATGACGAGGAGGGAGTAGTTCACCCTCAGGGCTGAGGGTATGTACCAGTAGCTATGTGTTTGATCTCTCTCTCTCTCGTGTTCTTTATTTAGCACGATCTTGATGTATGCGAGCTTTGCTATTATAGTTGGATCTTATGATGTTTCTCCCCCTCTACTCTCTTGTAATGGATTGAGTTTTCCCTTTGAAGTTATCTTATTGGATTGAGTCTTTAAGTATTTGAGAACACTTGATGTATGTCTTGCATGTGCTTATCTGTGGTGACAATGGGATATTCACATGATCTACTTGATGTATGTTTTGGGGATCAACTTGCGGGTTCGGTGACCTTGTGAACTTATGCATAGGGGTTGGCACACATTTTCGTCTTGACTCGCCGGTAGAAACTTTGGAGCACTCTTTGAAGTACTTTGTGTTGGTTGAATAGATGAATCTGAGATTGTGTGATGCATATCGTATAATCATGCCCATGGATACTTGAGGTGACATTGGAGTATCTAGGTGACATTAGGATTTTGGTTGATTTGTGTCTTAAGGTGTTATTCTAGTACGAACTCTATGATAGATCAAACGGAAAGAATAGCTTCGTGTTATTTTACTACGGACTCTTGAATAGATCGATCAAAAAGGATAACTTTGAGGTGGTTTCGTACCCTACAATAATATCTTCGTTTGTTCTCCACTATTAGTGACTTTGGAGTGACTCTTTGTTGCATGTTGAGGGATAGTTATATGATCCAATTATGTTACTATTGTTGAGAGAACTTGCACTAGTGAAAGTATGAACCTTAGGCCTTGTTTCCAAGCATTGCAATACAGTTTACGCTCACTTTTACCACTTGCTACCTTGCTGTTTTTATATTTTCAGATTACAAAAACCTATATCTACCATCCATATTGCACTTGTATCACCATCTCTTTGCCGAACTAGTGCACCTATACAATTTACCATTGTATTGGGTGTGTTGGGGACACAAGAGACTCTTTGTTATTTGGTTGCAGGGTTGCTTGAGAGAGACCATCTTCATCCTATGCCTCCCACGCATTGATATACCTTAGGTCATCCACTTGAGGGAAATTTGCTACTGTCCTACAAACCTCTGCACTTGGAGGCTTAATAACGTCTACAAGAAGAAGGTTGCGTAGTAGACATCAAGGGGAGCCACGAGGGGGCCATGAGGGTGGGGGCACGCCTACCCCCCTAGGGCGCACCCTCCTACCTCGTGGCTTCCTCGTCTGCTTCTTGACATCGACTCCAAGTCTCCTGGATTGCGTTTGTTCCAAAAATAACTCTCCCAAAGGTTTCAATCCATTTGGACTCCGTTTGATATTCCTTTTCTACGGAACACTGAAATAGGCAAAAAATAGCAATTTGGGCTGGGCCTCCGGTTAATAGGTTAGTCCCAAAAATAATATAAAAGTGCTTAGTAAAGCCCATTAAACATCCAAAATAGGTAATATAATAGCATGGAACAATAAAAAATTATAGATACATTGGAGACATATCAACAGTAGCCCCTGAGACTCTGTCTGACTTGGAACAATCCAGATAGAGGATCAAAAACAAATTGACAGTGTATTGTACTATGTTGTTGGACAGTCTTCTATGCTGGCGGTTACTGCCCAGGCCGCAGAAGTTGACGAGCTCAATCGGAAGCTCCGGCTATCCGATGAGGAACTCGACCGCATCAACAAGTGGTTTAACGAAACCCAAGGTATGCGGCACTATCACATACCCGAAAGTGATATGTATGTTAATCTTTGATACTAACTAAATGTTATAAACGTACTCACAGTTGGCGTAGGCAAGGTCGAGTCCCTCAAGAGCGCCCTCGCCCAAGCCAAGAAGGAGGCGGAGGTGAGCAAGGCGGCCGCTGACAAAGCGACCAAGGAGTTAGAGGTGGAGCAAACCACCCGCCGAAGACATGAGGTGCGGGTGGGGGAGGTCGAACAGGAGCTCAAGGATGCCATCGCCAAGTGCGAGTCCTTGGAGCAGAAGAGTTCGAAACAAACCTCCGAGCTCACCAAAGCGCTGGAAAGCGCAAAACAAGCCCGGGTTGAAGCCCAGGGCGCTCGCCAGGAGATCCAAGAGGCGAGGCAGATAGCGGCTAGTAAGGCCTTTCTCATGCAGAGTAAATTTACAAGGAAGAGATATATTTTGCTAACCTGGGTTTGGAGTTCTCCAGGTGCATTTGCGGATCTGCCGAGGAGCATTGCTGACGCCGCCGAGTTCTTCCGCGCTGAAGAGGGGAGCTCCACCGGAGAAGTTGTTCTGGTCGCAATATCTTGCGCCAGAGTATCCGGCGCCCCTCGGCGATCAGCTGGAGTAGCTGACGGAGCTACACAGGGTGGCCAAACTAGCCATGAAGGACGTAATAGTCCGTATTTGGCCAGCCGAGCCCATACCCAGCACCTACTTCTGACTTGTGAAGCACCTGGTCGAGGCGTGTCCTCGGGTTAATGCCATCAAGCGCTTGGCCTGCATAGAAGGTGCCTAGATGGCCTTTGCCCGAGTCAAGGTGCAATGGACGAAGATGAAGTCCACCGAGATTGCCACCGCGGGGCCACCTGAAGGCAAGGATCACCATGAAGGAAATATGCCCTAGAGGCAATAATAAAGTTGTTATTTATATTTCCTTATATCATCATAAATGTTTATTATTCATGCTAGAATTGTATTAACCGGAGACTTAGTACATGTGTGAATACATAAACAAAACATAGTGTCCCAAGTATGCCTCTACTTGACTAGCTCGTTAATCAAAGATGGTTATGTTTCCTAACCATAGACATGTATTGTCATTTGATAAACGGGATCACATCATTAGGAGAATGATGTGATGGACAAGACCCATCCGTTGGCTTAGCATTATATTTGTTTCAGTTTCATTGCTACTGCTTTCTTCATGACTTATACATGTTCCTTAGACTATGAGATTATGCAACTCTCGAATACCGGAGGAACACCTTGTGTGCTATCAAACGTCACAACGTAACTGGGTGATTATAAAGATGCTATACAGGTGTCTTCGAAGGTGTTTGTTGGGTTGGCATAGACCGAGATTAGGATTTCTCACTCTAAGTTTCAGAGAGGTATCTCTGGGCCCTCTCGGTAATGCTCATCACTATAAGCCTTGCAAGCAATGTGACTAATGAGTTAGTTGCGGGATGAAGCATTACCGAACAAGTAAAGAGACTTGCGGGTAACGAGATTGAAGTAGGTATGATGATACTGACGATCGAATCTCGGGCAAGTAACTGAAGGAAATATACCCTAGAGGCAATAATAAAGTTATTATTTATTTCCTTATTTCATGATAAATGTTTGTTATTCATGCTAGAATTGTATTAACCGGAAACATAATACATGTGTGAATACATAGACAAACATAGTGTCACTAGTATGCCTCTACTTGACTAGCTTGTTGAATCAAAGATGGTTAAGTTTCCTAGCCATAGACATGAGTTGTCATTTGATTAACGGGATCACATCATTAGAGAATGATGTGATTGACTTGACCCATTCCGATAGCTTAGCACTTGATCGTTTAGTATGTTGCTATTGCTTTCTTCATGACTTATACATGTTCCTAAACCTATGAGATTATGCAACTCCGGTTTACTAGAGGAACACTTTGTGTGCTACCAAATGTCACAACGTAACTGGGTGATTATAAAGGAGCTCTACAGGTGTCTCTGAAGGTACATCTTGAGTTGGCGTATTTCGAGATTTGGATTTGTCACTCCGATTGTCGAAGAGGTATCTCTGGGCCCTCTCGGTAATGCACATCACTATAAGCCTTGCAAGCAATGTAGCTAATGAGTTAGTTACGAAATGATGCATTATGTAACGAGTAAAGAGACTTGCCGGTAACAAGATTGAACTAGGTATTGAGATACCGACGATCGAATCTCAGGCAAGTAACATACCGATGACAAAGGGAACAACGTATGTTGTTATGCGTTTTGACCGATAAAGATCTTCGTAGAATATGTAGGAGCCAATATGAGCATCCAGGTTCCGCTATTGGTTATTGACCGGAGACATGTCTCGGTCATGTCTACATAGTTCTCGAACACGTAGGGTCGGCACGCTTAAAGTTAGATGACGGTTATATAATCAGTTTATGTGTTTTGATGTACCGAAGATAGTTTGGAGTCCCGGATGTGATCACGGACATGACGAGGAGTCTTGAAATGGTCGAGACATGAAGATTGATATATTGGACGACTATATTCGGACACTGGAATGGTTCCGGGGGTTATCGGATGTATACCGGAGTACCGGGGGGTTACCAGAACCCCCCGGGGGGTTAATGGGCCTCATGGGCCCAAAGTGGAGTAGAGGAGGGGCGGCCAGGGCAGGCCGCGCGCCCCCTTCCCCTCTAGTCCGAATAGGACAAGGAGGGGGGGCGCCCCCCCCCCCTTTTCCTTCCTCCTCTCTCCCATTCCTTCCCCTCTCCTACTTGGACAAGGAAAGGAGGGAGTCCTACTCCCGGTGGGAGTAGGACTCTTCCCTGGCGCACCCTCCCCTGGCTAGCCACCCCCTCCCCCTTGGTCTTTTATATACGGGGGCAAGGGGGCACCTCTAGACATAACAATTGATCCTTGAGATCTATTAGCCGTGTGCGGTGCCCCCCACCACCATATTCCACCTCGAAAATATCATAGCGGTGCTTAGGCGAAGCCCTGCGTCGGTAGAACATCATCATCATCACCACACTGTCGTGCTGATGGAACTCTTCCTCGAAGCTCGAATGGATCAGAGTTCGAGGGATGTCATCGAGCTGAACATGTGCTGAACTCCGAGGTGTCGTGCGTTGGGTACTTGATCGGTCGGATCGTGAAGACGTATGACTACATCAACCGCGTTGTGCTAACTGATACATCTCCAACGTATCTATAATTTTTGATTGTTTCATGCTATTATATTACCCCTTTTGGATGTTTATGGGCTTTATTCTACATATTTATATCATTTTTGGGACTAACCTACTAACCGGAGGCCCAACCCATATTGCTATTTTTTTTGCCTATGTCAGTATTTCGAAGAAAACGAATATCAAACGGAGTCCAAATGGAATGAAACCTTCAGGAGCGTTATTTTTGGAACAAATCTGATCCGGAGAGCCTGGAGTGCAAATCAAGAAAGCTCCGAGGGCCCCACGAGATAGGAGGGCGCCCCCCCTAGGGCGCGCCCCCCTGTCTCGTGGGCCCCTCGGGCGTCCACCGACGTACTTCTTCCTCCTATATATACCTACGGACCCCAAAAACATCCAGGATCACCACGAAACACAATTTCCACTGCCGTAACCTTCTGTATTCGCGAGATCCCATCTTGGAGCCTTCGTCGGCACTCTGCCGGAGGGGTAATCGACCACGAAGGGCTTCTACATCAACACCATAGCCCCTCCGATGAGTTGTGAGTAGTTTACCACAGACCTACGGGTCCATAGTTATTAGCTAGATGGCTTCTTCTCTCTTTTTGGATCTCAATACAATGTTCTCCCCCTCTCTTGTGGAGATCTATTCAATGTAATCTCTTTTTGCGGTGTGTTTGTTGAGATCCGATGAATTGTGGGTTTATGATCAAGTTTATCTATGAATAATATTTGAATATTCTCTGAATTCTTTTATGTATGATTAGTTATCTTTGCAAGTCTCTTCGAATTATCAGTTTGATTTGGCCTACTAGATTGATATTTCTTGCCATGGGAGAAGTGCTTAACTTTGGGTTCAATCTTGCGGTGTTCTTACCCAGTGACAGAAAGGGTTGCAAGACACGTATTGTATTGTTTCCATCAAGGATAACAAGATGGGGTTTATAACATATTGCATGTGTTTATCCCTCTACATCATGTCATCTTGCTTAATGCGTTACTTTGTTCTTATGAACTTAATACTCTAGATGCATGCTGGATAGCGGTCGATGTGTGGAGTAATAGTAGTAGATGCAGGCAGGAGTCAGTCTACTTGTTATGGACGTGATGCCTATATACATGATCATGCCTAGATAATCTCATAACTATGCACTTTTCTATCAATTGCTTGACAGTAATTTGTTCACCCACCGTAATACTTATGCTATCTTGAGAGAAGCCTCTAGTGAAACCTATGGCCCCCGGGTCTATCTCTTATCATATTTGCTTTCCATCTACTTTTATTTGCATCTTTACTTTTTGCATATATTATTATCTCTCTATCAGATCTCACATTCGCAAGAGGCCGTGAAGGGATTGACAACCCCTTTATCGCGTTGGTTGCGAGTTCTCAGTTTGTTTGTGTAGGTGCGTGGGACTTTTGAGGAGCCTCCTACTGGATTGATACCTTGGTTCTCAAAATTGAGGGAAATACTTATGCTACACTTGCTGCATCACCCTCTCCTCTTCATGGAAAACCAACGCAAGCTCAAGACATAGCAAGAAGGATTTTTGGCGCCATTGCCAGGGAGGTCTTCGCTCAAGTCAAGACATACCAAGTACCCATCACAAACCCATCTCCCTCGCATTTATATTATTTGCCATTTGCCTCTCGTTTTCCTCTCCCCTACTTCACCCTTGCCGTTTTATTCGCCCTCTCTCTCCCAATCTCCTCTCTCTTTCGCTTGCCTTTCTGTTTGCTTGTGTCTCCATGTGCCTTCTATGTGCTTACATCTTTGCTTGCTGAAAATCTATTGATATGGATCCACTTAAAGTATTCTACTTGGATCACCTTCGATCCTTATGCGCTCGTGCTGAAACCCCAACTAGCCTAGTTGATGGGAAATCTTTAGATGAGCATGCTCATTTTGTGCGTCATCATTTGTTTGAAAAAGGGAAGGTCTTATGGTATCATTTAAATAGTTTGCTATGCTATGCTTGGAATCTTTGTGGAAGTTGTGATTTTACTTGTTGCTCTAAGTACCCTAAAAAACACCTTCCCTACCTATGTGAGTTCAATGATAATGAAATCTTATCTTATTATGCTAAGGGTGTTTATAGTTAGTATGATATCGAACAAATTGAAGAATTTGTCATTTTTAAGGGTGCTCATGAAGTTGCTTCTTTGATTTAAAAGTATGATTTTACTCTCAACAAGTCTGAAAATTCCGTCATACTTAAATATTGCAATGAAAACTTTGCTCATAATGTCTATGTCCAAGAATTTATTGAAAGAATGACTGTTGCTTTGGAAGAAAATAATGATATGCATGAATCTATAGATAATGATGATTCCGATGATTTGATTGAAATATCCCTTAATGAACATGATGCTTGCTATTCTTGTGGCCATGATGCCAATATTTATGAAGATGAATTTGCTATAGTTCCTTATGTTAAACATGAGATCGTTGCTATTGCACCCATACTTGGTAGTTCCTTCGATGAAAAGCTTGATTGCAATGATTTTACTATAAATTATCTTGATGTCAATTGTGCTAATAATATGCAAAACCCTAAGCTTGGGGATGCTAGTTTCGCTATGTTTACTACTTGTTGCAATGATCATGATTGGGGTAATTCTTCTTATGTTCTTGAAAATTTATTTAAGCCCCATGATGAATATGAGATTGATAATAGTGTTTGCAATAATATTGAAAGTGGGTTTGGAAGAGTGTCAACTTTAGATCCCACATATTTGGAGTATGTTCAATCTGATGATATTTTTGATAAAAGTGGGTTTCGAAAGGTCATGACTTTAGTTAAAATCCCACTATCTTGGAAGAGTGTCAACTTTGCATGCATGTGGATCATGTTGAGAATATGTTTTGTGATAGCTATTTTGTTGAATTTGCCTATGATCCTACATGTAATTATTATGAGAGAGGAAAATATGGTCGTAGAAATTTTCATGTTACTAAATTACCTCTCTTCATGTTGAGATTGCTATCATCTCTTTGTTCTTCCTTGCATATGCTAGTTTTTGCTTGCCTTGATAAATTGTTTGTTTACAAGATGCCTATGCATAGGAACTATGCTAGACTTAAGTGTGTTTGTCACATGTTTTATGATGCTCTCTTTGTGCTTCAATTCTTGTCTTTCATGTGAGCATCATTGAAATCTCAATGCCTAGCTAAAAAGGCTTTAAAGAAAAGCGCTTGTTGGGAGACAACCCAATATTTTTCCTTGCTGTTATTTAATAAATCTTGCATCTACTCTCTGTTTAGATGTGTTTTTATCTTTTAATAGTGTTTGTGCCAAGTAGAACCTATAGGATAACCTACGATGATAGTTGATTTGATTCTGCTGAAAAACAGAAACTTTGCACGCACGAATATAATTTTGTTAAATCACAGGAACATGATTTTGCGTTGATTCTTTTTTCTGCTGTTCAATAGACAAATTTTCCAGGACGTCCTATTTTTGTAGGATTTTAAGATTCCAGAAGTTTGCGTTAGTTACAGATTTCTACAGACTGTTCTGTTTTTGACAGATTCTGTTTTTCGTGTGTTGTTTGCTTATTTTGATGCATCTATGGCTAGTAAAATAGTTTATAAACCATAGAGAAGTTGGAATACAGTATGTTTAACACCAAAATAAATAAAGAATGAGTTCATTGCGGTACCTTATGTGGTGGTTTTGTTTTCTTTCTCTAACGGAGCTTATAAGATTTCCTGTTGAGTTTTGTGTTGTGAAGTTTTCAAGTTTTGGGTAAAGCTTTTATGGACTATGGAACAAAGGGTGGCAAGAGGCTAAGCTTGGGGATGCCCATGGCACCCCGAGATATTCAAGAGTAGCCAAGGGATGCCCCAGGAAGGCATCCCCTCTTTCGTCTTCATTCATTGGTAACTTTACTTGGAGCTATATTTTTATTCGCCACATGATATGTGTTTTGCTTGGAGCGTCGTGTATTATATTAGTCTTTGATTGTTAGTTTGCCACAATCATCCTTCCTGTACACACCTTTTGGGAGAAGCCTATTTGATTAGAATTTGCTAGAATACTCTATGTGCTTCACTTATATCTTTTGAGCTTGATAGTTTTTGCTCTAGTGCTTCACTTATATCTTTTAGAGTACGGTGGTGTCTTAATTTTGAAGAAATTGCTAGTCTCTCATGCTTCACTTATATTATTTTGGGAGTATTTTAGAACAGCATAGTATTTGCTATTGTCATAAAGTTGTTCCTAGAATGATGAGCATCCAAGTTGGGTATAATAAAAACTATCATAGGAAGTGAATTGGATGCTATGATCAACTTGATACTTGATAATTGTTTTGAGATATGGAGGTAGTGATATTAGAGTCATACTAGTTGGGGTGATTATGAAAAATACTTGTGCTAAGGGTTGTGATTCCTGTAGCATGCACATATGGTGAACCGCTTTGTGATGAAGTTGGAGCACAATTTTATTTATTGATTGTCTTCCTTATGAGTGGCGATCGGGGACGAGCGATGGTCTTTACCTACCAATCTATCCGCCTAGGAGCATGCGCGTAGTGCTTTAGTTTTTGATGAATTCTAAATTTTTTCAACAAGTATATGAGTTCTTTTGATTAATGTTGAGTCCATGGATTATACGCACCCTTTCACCCTTCCACCATTGCTAGCCTCTTTTGTACCGCGCAACTTTCGCCGGTATCATAAACCCTTTATTTACCTTCCTCAAAACAGCCACCATACCTACCTATTATGGCATTTCCATAGCCATTCCGAGATAATATTGCCATGCAACTTTCCACCATTCCGTTCATATGACACACATTACTTTTGTCATATTGCTTTTTGCATGATCATGTAGTTGACATCGCATTTGTGGCAAGGCCACCTTCTAATTTTCATACATGTCGCTCTTGATTCATTGCATATCCCGGTATACCGCCGGAGGCATTCACATAGAGTCATATTTGTTCTAGTTTTGAGTTGTAAATCCATAAAAGTGTGATGATCTTCATTATTAGAGCATTGTCCTAGTGAGGAAAGGATGATGAAGGCTATGATTCCCCCACAAGTCGGGATGAGACTTTGGACTTTACAAAAAGAAAATAAAAAATGAGAAACAGAAAGAAAAAATAGAGAAAGGCCAAAAAGAAAAAAAGAGAAAAAGAGAAAAAGAAAAAATAAAATGAGAGAAAAAGAGAGAAGGGACAATGCTACTATCTCTTTTTCCACACTTGTGCTTCAAATAGCACCATGATCTTCATGATAGCAAGTCTCTTATGTTGTCACTTTCATATACTAGTGGGAATTTTTCATTATAGAACTTGGCTTGTATATTCCAATGATGGGCTTCCTCAAAAGTGCCCGAGGTCTTTGTGAGCAAGCAAGTTGGATCCACACCGACTTAGTTTCTTTTGCTGAGCTTTCATATATTTATAGCTCTAGTGCATCCGTTGCATGGCAAGCCCTACTCACTCACATTGATATCTATTAATGGGCATCTCCATAGCCCGTTGATACGCCTAGTTGATGTGAGACTATCTTCTCCTTTTTTGTCTTCTCCACAACCACCATTCTATTCCACATATAGTGCTATGTCCATGGCTCACGCTCATGTATTGCGTGAAAGTTGAAAGAGTTTGAGATTATTAAAGTATGAAAAAATTGCTTGGCTTGTCATAGGGGTTGTGCATGATTAAATACTTTGTGTGATGAAGATAGAGCAACAGCCAGACTATATGATTTTGTAGGGATAACTTTCTTTAGCCATGCTATTTTGAGAAGACATGATTACCTTGATTGGTATGCTTGAAGTATTACTATTTCTTATGTCAATATGAGCTTTTATTTTGTATTCATTTGGATCTGAACATTCATGCCACAATGAAGAAAATTACATTATGAATTATGATAGGTAGCATTCCACATCAAAAATTCTCTTTTTATCATTTACCTACTCGAGGACGAGCAGGAAGTAAGCTTGGGGATGCTTGATACGTCTCCAACATATCTATAGTTTTTGATTGTTCCATGCTATTATATTACCCCTTTTGGATGTTTATGAGATTTATTCTACATATTTATATCATTTTTGGGACTAACCTACTAACCGGAGGCCCAGCCCATATTGCTGTTTTCTTTGCCTATTTCAGTATTTCGAAGAAAAGGAATATCAAACGGAGTCCAAACGGAATGAAACCTTCGGGAGCGTTATTTTTGGAACAAATCTGATCCGGAGAGCCCGGAGTGCAAGTCAAGAAAGCTCCGAGGGCCCCACGAGATAGGAGGGCGCGCCCCCCTGTCTCGTGGGCCCCTCGGGTGTCCACCGACGTACTTCTTCCTCCTATATATACCTACGGACGCCGAAAACATCCAGGAGCACCACGAAACACAGTTTCCACCGCCGTAACCTTCTGTATCCGCGAGATCCCATCTTGGAGCCTTCGTCGGCACTCTGCCAGAGGGGGAATCGACCATGGAGGGCTTCTACATCAACACCATAGACCCTCCGATGAGTTGTGAGTAGTTTACCACAGACCTATGGGTCCATAGTTATTAGCTAGATGGCTTCTTCTCTCGTTTTGGATCTCAATACAATGTTCTCCCCCTCTCTTGTGGAGATCTATTCGATGTAATCTCTTTTTGCAGTGTGTTTGTCAAGATCTGATGAATTGTTGGTTTATGATCAAGTTTATCTGTGAATAACATTTGAATCTTCTCTGAATTCTTTTATGTATGATTGAGTTATCTTTGCAAGTCTCTTTGAATCAGTTTGGTTTGGCCTACTAGATTGATCTTTCTTGCCATGGGAGAAGTGCTTAGCTTTGGGTTCAATCTTGCGGTGTTCTTACCCAGTTACAGAAAGGGTTGCAAGACACGTATTGTATTGTTGCCATCATGGATAACAAGATGGGGTTTATATCATATTGCATGTGTTTATCCCTCTACATCATGTCATCTTGCTTAATGTGTTACTCTGTTCTTATGAACTTAATACTCTAGATGCATGCTGGATAGTGGTCGATGTGTGGAGTAATAGTAGTAGATGCAGGCAGGAGTCGGTCTACTTGTTATGGACGTGATGCCTATATACATGATCATGCCTAGATAATCTCATAAATATGCGCTTTTCTATCAATTGCTCGACAGTAATTTGTTCACCCACCATAATACTTATGCTATCTTGAGAGAAGCCTCTAGTGAAACCTATGGCCCCCGGTTCTATCTCTTATCATATTTGCTTTCAATCTACTTTTATTTGCATCTTTACTTTTTGCATCTATATTACAAAATACCAAAAATATATTATTATCTCTCTATCAGATCTCACTTTCGCAAGAGGCCGTGAAGGGATTGACAACCCCTTTATCGCGTTGGTTGCGAGTTCTTAGTTTGTTTGTGTAGGTGTGTTGGACTTTTGAGGAGCCTCCTACTGGATTGATACTTTGGTTCTCAAAACTGAGGGAAATACTTACGCTACACTTGCTGCATCACCCTCTCCTCTTCGGGGAAAACCAATGCAAGCTCAAGACGTAGCACTAACGCTTCCACTTACGTTCTACGAGGGTACGTGGACATACTCTCCCCTCTCATTGCTATGCATCACCATGATCTTGCGTGTGCGTAGGAATTTTTTTGAAATTACTACGTTCCCAACAGTGGCATCCGAGCCTAGTTTTATGCGTAGATGTTATATGCACGAGTGGAACACAAGTGAGTTGTGGGCGATACAAGTCATACTTCTTACCAGCATGTCATACTTTGGTTCGGCGGTATAGTTGTATGAAGCGGCCCGGACCGACATTATGCGTACGCTTACGCGAGACTGGTTCTACCGACCTGCTTTGCACATAGGTGGTTAGCAGGTGTCAGTTTCTCCAACTTTAGGTGAACCGAGTGTGGCTATAACCGGTCCTTGAGAAGGTTAAAACAACACTAACTTGACGAACTATCGTTGTGGTTTTGATGCGTAGGTAAGAACGGTTCTTGCTTAGCCCGTAGCAGCCACGTAAAACTTGCAACAACAAAGTAGAGGACGTCTAACTTGTTTTTGCAGGGCATCCTATGATGTGATATGGTAAGGACGTGATGTTATATTTTATTGTATGAGATGATCATGTTTCGTAACCAACTTATCAGCAACTGGCAGGAGCCATATGGTTGTCGCTTTATTGTATGCAATGCAATCGCCCTATAATAGCTTTACTTTATCACTAAGCAGTAGCGATAGTCGTAGAAGCAATAGGTGGCGAAACGACAACGATGCTACGATGAATATCAAGGTGTCGCGCCGGTGACGATGGTGATCATGACGGTGCTTCGGAGATGGAGATCACAAGCACAAGATGATGATGGCTATATCATATCACTTATATTGATTGCATGTGATGTTTATCCTTTATGCATCTTATTTTGCTTTGATTGACGGTAGCATTATAAGATGATCTCTCACCAAAAATTTCAAGGTATAAGTGTTCTCCCTGAGTATGCACCATTGCGAAAGTTCTTCGTGCTGAGACACCACATGATGATCGGGTGTGATAGGCTCTACGTTCAAATAAAACGGGTGCAAAACAGTTGCACACACGGAATACTCAGGTTAAACTTCACGAGCCTAGCATATACAGATATGGCCTCGGAACACTGAGACCGAAAGGTCGAGCGTGAATCATGTGGTAGATATGATCAACATAGTGATGTTCACCATTGAAAACTACTCCATCTCACATGATGATCGGACATGGTTTAGTTGATTTGGATCACGTGATTGAAAGATGATAGTAGCAATGATGCAGACTAGGTCCGTGATCTGAGGTTTATCCTCATTGACGCACAGAAGAATTATGTCCTTGATGCACCACTCGGTGACGGACCTATTGCAAGAGCAGATGCAAACATTATGAACGTTTGGCTAGCTCAATATGATGACTACTTGATAGTTTAGTGCACCATGCTTAACGGCTTAGAATCGGGACTTCAAAGACGTTTTGAACGTCATGGACCACATGAGATGTTCCAGGAGTTGAAGTTACTATTTCAAGAAAATACCCGAGTTGAGAGATATGAAGTCCCCAACAAGTTCTATAGCTAAAAGATGGAGGAGAATCGCTCAACTAGTGAGCATGTGCTCAGATTTTCTGGGTACTACAATCGCTTGAATCAAGTGGGAGTTAATCTTCGAGATAAGATAGTGATTAACAGAGTTCTCTAGTCACCATCATCAAGTTACTGGAACTTCATGGTGAACTATAGTATGCAAGGGATGACGAAAATGATTCCCGAGCTCTTCGTGATGCTGAAATCAACGAATGTAGAAATCAAGAAAGAGCATCAAGTGTTGATGATTGACAAGACCACTAGTTTCAAGAATAGGGCAAAGGGAACGAAAGGGAATTTCATGTAGAATGACAAGCAAGTTGTCACTCCCGCAAAGAAGCCCAAAGATGGACCAGAGCCTGAAACTGAGTTCTTCTATTGCAAAGGAAATGGTCACTGGAAGCGGAAATGCCCTAAATATTTGGTAGATAAGAAGGATGCAAAGTGAACAAGGGTATATTTGATATACATGTTATTGATGTGTACCTTACTAGTGTTTATAGTAGCCCCTGAGTATTTGATACTTGTTCGGTTGCTAAAAATTAGTAACTCAAAACAGGAGTTACAGAATAAACAAAGACTAGTTGAGGGTGAAGTGACGATGAGTGTTGGAAGTAGTTCCAAGATTGATATGATCATCATCGCACACTCCCTATACTTTCGGGATTAGTGTTAAACTTAAATAAATGTTATTTGACATTTGCGTTGAGCATGAATATGATTTGATCATGTTTATTGCAATACAGAAATTCATTTAAAGTCAGAGAATAATTGGTGTTCTGTTTAAATGAATAAACCTTCAATGGTCATACACCCAATGAAAATAGTTTGTTGGATCTCGATTGTAGTGATACACATATTCATAATATTGATGCCAAAAGATGCAAAGTTAATAATGATTGTGCAACTTATTTGTGACACTGCCGTTTGGGTCATATCGGTGTAAAGCGCATGAAGAAACTCCATAAAGATGGATTTTCAGAATCACTTGGTTATGAATCATTTGATGCTTGCGAACCATGCCTTTTGGGTAAGATGACTAAAACTCCATTCTCCGGAACAATGGAACGAGCTACTGACTTGTTGGAAATAATACATACCGATGTATGTGGTCCAATGAGTGTTGATGCTTGTGGCGGGTATCGTTATTTTCTGACCTTCACAGATGATTTGAGCAGATATGAGTATATCTACTTAATCAAACACAAGTCTGAAACATTTGAAAAGTTCAAAGAATTTCAGAGTGAAGTAGAGAATCATCGTAACAAGAAAATAAAGTTTCTACGATCTGATCATGGAAGAGAATATTTGAGTTACGAGTTTGGCCTTCATATAAAACAATGTGGAATAGTTTCACAGCTCACGCCACATGGAACACCACAGCGTAATGGTGTGTCAGAACATCGTAACCATACTTTATTGGATATGGTGCGATCTATATGATGTATCTAACCGATTGACCACTATCATTTTGGGGTTATGCATTAGAGACAGCTGCATTCATTTTAAATAGGGCACCATCAAAATCCGTTGAGACGACACTATATGAACTATGGTTTAGCAATAAACCTAAGTTGTTGGTTCTTAAAGTTTGGAGTTGCGATGCTTATGTGAAAAAGTTTCAACCTGATAAGCTCGAACCCAAATCGGAGAAGTGCGTCTTCATAGAATACCCAAAGGAAATTGTTGGGTACACCTTCTATCACAGATCCGAAGGCAAAAATATTCGTTGCTAAGATGGATCCTTTCTACAGAAGGAGTTTCTCTCGAAAGAAGTGAATGGGAGAAAAGAAGAACTTGATGAGGTAATAGTACCTTCTCCCGAATTGGAAAATATTTCATCACTGAAGTCAGTTCCAGTGATGCCTACACCAATTAGTGAGGAAGATTAATGATGATGATCATGAAACTTCAGATCAAGTCACTACCAAACCTCGTAGGTCAACCAGAGTATGATCCGCACCAGAGTGGTACGGTAATCCTGTTCTGGAGGTCATGTTTCTTGACCATAATGAACCTACGAACTATGAGGAAGTGATGATGAGCCCAGATTCCGCAAAATGGTTTAAGGCCATGAGATGGGTTCAATGTAGGAGAACAAAGTATGGACTTTGGTTGACTTGCCCAATAATAGGCAAGTCATTGAGAATAAATGGATCTTTAAGAGGAAGACGAACACTGATAGTAGTGTTACTATCTACAAATCTCGACTTGTCGCAAAAGGTTTTTCGACAAGTTCAAGGTGTTGAATACAATAAGATTTTATCACTCGTATTGATGCTTAAGTCTGTCCGAATCATGTTAGCACTTGCCACATTTTATGAAATCTGGCAAATGGATGTCAAAACTTCATTCCTTAATGGATTTATTAAAGAAGAGTTGTATATGATGCAACCAGAAGGTTTTGTCAATCCTAAAGGTGCTAACAAAATGTGCAAGCTCCAGCGATCCATCTATGGACTAGTGCAAGCATCTCGGAGTTGGAATATACGCTTTGATGAGTTGATCAAAGCATATGGTTTTATACAGACTTTTGGAGAAGCCTATATTTACAAGAAAGTGAGTGGGAGCTTTGTAGCATTTCTAAAACTATATGTAGATGACATATTGTTGATTGGAAATGATATAGAAATTCTTGATAGCATAAATAGGATACTTGAATAAGATTTTTTCAAAGAAAGACCTCGGTGAAGCTGCTTACACATTGAGCATCAAGATCTATAGAGATAGATCAAGACGCTTGATAAGATTTTTCAATGAGCACATACCTTGATAAGATTTTGAAGTAGTTCAAAATGGAACAGTCAAAGAAGGAGTTCTTTCCTGTGTTGCAAGGTGTGAAGTTTAGTAAGACTCAAAACCCGACCATGGCAGAAAAAATAGAAAAAGAATGAAAAGTCATTCCCTATGCCTCAGTCATAGGTTCTATAAAGTACGCTATGTTGTGTACTAGACTTATTGTATACCTTGCTCTGAATTTGGCAACAGAGTGCAATTTTGATCTAGGAGTAGGTCACTGGACAGCGGTCAAGATTATCCTTAGTAAGGACTAAGGAAATATTTCTCCATTATGGAGGTGATAAAAGAGCCCGTCATAAAGAGTTACATCAGTGCAAGCTTTTACACCAATCCAGATGACTCTAAGTCTCAATCTGGATACATATTGAAAGTGGGAGCAATTAGCTAGAGTAGCTCCGTGCAGAGCATTGTAGACATAGAATATGTGCAAAATACATACGGCTCTGAATGTGACAGACCCGTTGACTAAACTTCTCTCACAAGCAAAACATGATCATACCTTAGTACTCTTCGGGTGTTAATCACATAGCGATGTGAACTAGATTATTCACTCTAGTAAACCCTTTGGGTGTTGATCACATGACGATGTGAACTATGGGTATTAATCACATACAGATGTGAATATTGGTGTTAAATCACATAGCGATGTGAACTAGATTATTGACTCTAGTGCAAGTGGGCGACTGAAGGAAATATGCCCTAGAGGCAATAATAAAGTTATTATTTATTTCCTTATTTCATGATAAATGTTTATTATTCATGCTAGAATTGTATTAACCGGAAACATAATACATGTGTGAATACATAGACAACCATAGTGTCACTAGTATGCCTCTACTTGACTAGCTCGTTGAATCAAAGATGGTTAAGTTTCCTAGCCATAGACATGAGTTGTCATTTGATTAACGGGATCACATCATTAGAGAATGATGTGATTGACTTGACCCATTCCGTTAGCTTAGCACTTGATCATTCAGTATGTTGCTATTGCTTTCTTCATGACTTATACATGTTGCTACAACTATGAGATTATGCAACTCCCGTTTACTAGAGGAACACTTTGTGTGCTACCAAACGTCACAACGTAATTGGGTGATTATAAAGGAGCTCTACAGGTGTCTCCGAAGGCACATGTAGAGTTGGCTTATTTCGAGATTAGGATTTGTCACTCCGATTGTCGGAGAGGTATCTCTGGGATCTCTCGGTAATGCACATCACTATAAGCCTTGCAAGCAATGTAGCTAATGAGTTAGTTACGAAATGATGCATTATGTAACGAGTAAAGAGACTTGCCGGTAACGAGATTGAACTAGGTATTGAGATACCGACGATCGAATCTTGGGCAAGTAACATACTGATGACAAAGGGAACAACGTATGTTGTTATGCGGTTTGACCGATAAAGATCTTCGTAGAATATGTAGGAGCCAATATGAGCATCCAGGTTCTGCTATTGGTTATTGACCGGATACATGTCTCGGTCATGTCTACATAGTTCTCAAACCCGTAGGGTCCGCACGCTCAAAGTTAGATGACAGTTATATTATGAGTTTATGTGTTTTGATGTACCAAAGATAGTTCGGAGTCCCGGATGTGATCACGGACATGACGAGGAGTCTCGAAATGGTCGAGACATGAAGATTGATATATTGGACGACTATATTCGGACACCGGAATGGTTCTGGGGGTTATCGGATGTATACCGGAGTACCGGGGGGTTACCGGAACCCCCCGGGGGGTTAGTGGGTCTCATGGGCCCAAAGTGGAGCAGAGGAGGGGCGGCCAGGGCAGGGCGCGCGCCCCCTCCCCCTCTAGTCCGAATAGGACAAGGAGGGGAGGGGGCGGCGCCCCCCCCCCTTTTCCTTCCTCCTCTCTCCCCTTCCTTCTCCTCTCCTACTTGGACAAGGAAAGGAGGGAGTCCTACTCCCGGTGGGAGTAGGACTCTTCCCTAGCGCGCCCTCCCCTGGCCGGCCGCCCCCTCCCCCTTGGTCCTTTATATACGGGGGCAAGGGGGCACCTCTAGACACAACAATTGATCATTGAGATCTATTAGCCATGTGCGGTGCCCCCTCCACCATATTCCACCTCGATAATATCGTAACGGTGCTTAGGCGAAGCCCTGCGTCGGTAGAACATCATCATCGTCACCATGCCGTCGTGCTGAGGGAACTGTCCCTCGAAGCTTGGCCGGATCAGATTTCGAGGGACGTCATCGAGCTGAACGTGTGCTGAACTCGGAGGTGCCGTGCATTCGGTACTTGATCGGTCGGATAGTGATGTACGACTACATCAACCACGTTGTGCTAATGCTTCCGCTTACGGTCTATGAGGGTACATGGACATACTCTCCCCTCTCGTTGCTATGCATCACCATGATCTTCCGTGTGTGTAGGAACTTTTTTGAAATTACTACGTTCCCAACAGTAACATACCAATGACAAAGGGAACAATGTATGTTGTTATGCGATTTTACCGATAAAGATCTTCGTAGAATATGTAGGAGCCAATATGAGCATCCAGGTTCCGCTATTGGTTATTGACCGGAGATATGTCTCGGTCATGTCTACATAGTTTTCGAACACGTAGGGTCCGTACGCTTAACGTTCGATGCCGATTTGTATTATGAGTTATGTGATTTGATGACCGAAGTTTGTTCGGAGTCCCGGATGAGATCAAGGACATGACGAGAAGTCTCGAAATGGTCGAGACATAAATATTGATATATTGGAAGGCTATATTCAGACATTGGAAAGGTTCCGAGTGATTCGGGTATTTTTCGGAGTACCGGGGAGCACTAGTAGAAAAAGCCCCATTTGTCCCGGTTCATAAGGCCCATTTGTCCTGGTTGCCAGACTGGGACTAAAGTGTCGGTACTAAAGCCCAACACCTTTAGTCCCGGTTCGTGGGGCTCCACATGGCCGCTGCGGCTTGCCCAGGTAGGAGGGCCTTTTGTCCCGGTTGGTGGCACCAACCGAGACCAAAAAGGCATCAACGCATTAGCACTTCAGGGGCTGGGGTTTTTGTTTTTTTCTGAAAGGGGGGGGTGGGGGGTTTGGGTGATTTGTAGGGTTAATTTAGGGGTTTGATATATTGTGTTAGCTAGCTAATATAGAGATGTGTCCTCTCTTATCTCAGTGCTTGGTCGACGCTACGTACTATACGTATAGAAAGGACTCGACACACTAGTTAGCTAGTAAGCAAATGAAGGAAACCATTAAGTACAGAAGATCGTCATGAACATATACAGAGAGAAGTGATCGACCTCTCCTTCTCCGAGATATTGGTCGAACAACAAGTTTTCGTATATCTATCCGACGCTACTGGCTACATATATACAATATATAAGATCTCTTACAATCCCGTAACATATGAACTCAAGTTCCACATGGTATTTTCCGTCTTTGTCGATGACGTGGTCAAGAAAGAATCCCGCCAATTCCTTTTGAATTGCTCTTATGCGATCTTGTGGTAGGAGTTCATCCCGCATCTGCCACATCTAATTTGAAGAAGGGGGTCAATACATATATATGAATGAAAATCAACACAAATGATGGTAATAAATAAAATTGTGAATATTATTGCTTACGCACTTCATATTGTTTTTTAGAGTAGCCCCGCTCACAGGTCGTGTGGCGGATGAACTCGCAAATGTAGTATCCACGGTAATTATTCCCAGGTTCCTACCACATCCACTTTACAAGAAATGGAGGTCAATCAAATTGATAAGCAAGCATGCTAAATGGTATTGATGAAACTAGCTAGAACCAATGGGAGATGTGCGGAACTAGCTAGTAGTACTTACTTCCGGGTGGTGAAATCGCAGCTCCGCCGACAGTCCCGGAGCTTGTGCGATGAACTTTTCCAAACCCTGCCAGACAAAATAAAACAATTACTTGATATCAAGAAATGAACAAAGTTGCCAATATGGTGCGATAATGATCGATTGAACTTACTTCTCGAGCATTTTAGTCATGGTCGCATACTCCTCGGGATTTTTTCATTTCGAGTCTATGACGGTTACTAGTCCCCGCTCAAGCTTAATCTCTAGCAGAATAAAGTTGAAGTTGCACACGCATGCATAACTCATCAATTACATTATTATAACCTCAAGTAATAAGGGAAACCGAATATGCACAAGACAGTAACACTCACATGTATTCGTAAGGAAAGAGTATTGTATCTTTGTTTTGATTTCGAAGTAATGATCATAGCAAATTGGCCTCGGTTTCTTTGGCATCATGTTTAACATTCCATTCATCCATGAGATTTGTGTTAATGAACCCAATATCACCGATTTGTCTTTTCTTCAATTTGGCGATCTTCAATCTGCATAATATAGTGATGATAATTATATATACATGCAATGAAAGAGCTGAGCTATATATGGACACTTAATTACAGAAGTAGTACTTACGGACATTAGCAAGTGATGATTGTTTTATCGAGGGCCTTTTGATTGAAAAACCGTAAGAACTCCTCGTATAGAACAGACAACAGATCAATTCGAACGAGGTCATGCTCCTCTTTAACTCTCAGCGTCAACGTATCCGTCCCAGACTTGCTGCAGATGTCCACGTACCAATCATGGAATCTGCGCATCATCGTCGTTAGAGGAGTACCAGGTTTGACGAGAGGGTTCCCGTACCGGAATTTGAATGTGTCCACCTCCAATGTATCAAAAAGTGCATCGTTGGGCATGTAATCTCCAGGATTTGTACCGGGAGGCATCCCCGGAAGATTAGTGATGATACCGCTAGACACCTTGAGCAGGGGGCACGATTTCTTCACTTGTTCACCGAGCTAGGGAATTTTTTACCCACTTCTTGTTGGGTATCGTTGCGGAAAATAAATTTTTTTCTACGCATCACCAAGATCAATCTATGGAGTAACTAGAAACGAGAGAGAGGGGAGTGCATCTTCATACCCTTGAAGACCGCGAGACAGAAACGTTACAAGAACGCGGATGAGGGAGTTGTACTCGAAGCGATTCAGATCGTGGTGGATTCCGATCTTAGCGCCGAACAATGGCACCTCTGCGTTCAACACACGTGCAGCCCGGTGATGTCTCCCGTGCCTTGATCGAGCAAGGAGGAGGGAGAGGTTGAGGAAGAGGGGCTCCAACAGCAGCACGACGGCGTGGTGGTGATGGAGTGGCAGTACTCCGGCAGGGCTTCGCCAAGCTCTTACGGAGGAGGAGAGGTGTTGGGGAGGGGAGGGGCTGCGCCTTAGGTGTGGTCCTGCAGCCCTCCCCTTGCCCCTCTATTTATAGGAGAAGGAGGAAGGGGGCGGCCCCCTCTAGATGATATCTAGAGGGGGGCGGCGGCCAAGGGGAGGGGGCTTGCCCCCCAAGCAAGGGGGGGCGCCCCCTTTAGGGTTCCCCCCCAAACCCTAGGCGCATGGGCCCAAGGGGGGATGCGCCCAGCCCTCCAAGGGCTGGTTCCCTTCCCTCTACGTCCCATGAAGCCCTCCGAGAGAGGTGGCCCCTCCCGGTGGACCCCCGGAACCCCTCCGGTGGCCCCGGTAAAATACCGGTATGCCCCTGAACTTTTCCGGTGACCGTATGACAACTTCCCATATATAAATCTTCACCTCTGGACCATTCTGGAACTCCTCATGACATCCGGGATCTCATCCGAGACTCTGAACAACATTCGGTAATCACATACAAGTCTTCCTAATAACCCTAGCGTCATCGAACCTTAAGTGTGTAGACCCTACGGGTTCGGGAATCAAGCAGACATGACCGAGACAGCTCTCCGGCCAATAACCAACAGCGGGATCTGGACACCCATGTTGGCTCCCACATGTTCCATGATGATCTCATTGGATGAACCATGATGTCGATGATTCAAGTAACCCCGTATGTAGTTCCCTTTGTCAATTGGTACGTTACTTGCCCGAGATTCGATCGTCGGTATCCCAATATCTCATTCAATCTCGTTACCAGCAAGTCACTTTACTCGTTACATAATGCATGATCCCGCGACTAACCACTTAGTCACATTGAGCTCATTATGATGATGCATTACCGAGTGGGCCCAGAGATACCTCTCCGTCATACGGAGTGACAAATTCCAGTCTCGATTCGTGCCAACCCAACAGACACTTTCGGAGATACCTGCAGTGCACCTTTATAGTCACCTAGTTACGTTGTGACGTTTGGTACACCCAAAGCACTCCTACGGTATTCGGGAGTTACACAATCTCATGGTCTAAGGAACTGATGCTTGACATTAGAAAAGCTTCAGCAAACGAACTACACGATCTTGTGCTATGCTTAGGGTTGGGTCTTGTCCATCACATCATTCTCCTAATGATGTGATCCCGTTATCAATGACATCCAATGTCCATAGTCAGGAAACCATGACCATCTGTTGATTAACGAGCTAGTCAACTAGAGGCTCACTAGGGACATGTTATGGTCTATGTATTCACACATGTATCACGATTTCCGGTTAATACAATTATAGCATGAACAATAGACAATTATCATGAACAAGGAAATATACTCACTAGGGACATGTTATGGTCTATGTATTCACACATGTATCACGATTTCTGGTTAATACAATTATAGCATGAACAATAGACAATTATCATGAACAAGGAAATATAATAATAATCATTTTATTATTGCCTCTAGGGCATATTTCCAACAGTCTCTGACTTGCACTAGAGTCAATAATCTAGTTATACTGTGATGAATCGAACACCCATAGGGTTCTGGTGTTGATCAAGTTTTGCTCGCGGAAGAGGTTTAGTCAATGGATCTGCGACATTCAGATCCGTATGCACTTTGCAAATATCTATGTCTCCAGCTTGAACATTTTCACGAATGGAGTTGAAGCGACTCTTGATGTGCATGTTCTTCTTGTGAAACCTGGGCTCCTTGGCAAGGGCAATAGCTCCAGTGTTGTCACAGAAGAGAGTGATCGGCCTCGACGCATTGGGAACAACTCCTAGGTCGGTGATGAACTCCTTCATCCAGATTGCTTCATGTGCTGCCTCCGAGGCTGCCATGTACTCCGCTTCACATGTAGATCCCGCCACGATGCTTTGCTTGCTGCTGCACCAGCTTACCGCCCCACCATTCAAAATATACACGTATCCGGTTTGTGACTTGGAGTCATCCAGATCTGTGTCGAAGCTAGCATCGACGTAACCCTTTACGACGAGCTCTTTGTCACCTCCATAAACGAGAAACATATCCTTAGTCCTTTTCAGGTACTTCAGGATATTCTTGACCGTTGTCCAGTGTTCCATGCCGGAATTACTTTGGTATCTTGCTACCAAACTTACGGCAAGGTTTACATCAGGTCTGGTACACAGCATGGCATACATAATAGACCCTATGGCCGAGGCATAGGGGATGACACTCATCTTTTCTTTATCTTCTGCCGTGGTCGGGGATTGAGCCGAGCTCAATTTCACACCTTGCAACATAGGCAAGAACCCCTTCTTGGACTGATCCACATTGAACTTCTTCGATATCTTGTCAAGGTTTGTGCTTTGTGAAAGACCTATGAGGCGTCTCGATCTATCTCTATAGATCTTGATGCCTAATATATAAGCAGCTTCTCCAAGGTCCTTCATTGAAAAACACTTATTCAAGTAGGCCTTTATGCTGTCCAAAAGTTCTATATCATTTCCCATCAAAAGTATGTCATCCACATATAATATGAGAAATGCTACAGAGCTCCCACTCACTTTCTTGTAAACGCAGGCTTCTCCATAAGTCTGCATAAACCCAAACGCTTTGATCATCTCATCAAAGTGAATGTTCCAACTCCGAGATGCTTGCACCAACCCATAGTTGGATCGCTGGAGCTTTCATACCTTGTTAGCATTCTTAGGATCGACAAAACCTTCTGGCTGCATCATATACAATTCTTCCTTAAGATAGCCGTTAAGGAATGCCGTTTTGACGTCCATTTGCCATATCTCATAATCATAGTATGCGACAATTGCTAACATGATTCGGACGTACTTCAGCTTCGCTACGGGAGAGAATGTCTCGTCATAGTCAACCCCTTGAACTTGTCGATAACCCTTAGCGACAAGTCGAGCTTTATAGATGGTGACAATACCATCTGTGTTCGTCTTCTTCTTAAAGATCCATTTGTTTTCTATCGCTCGCCGATCATCGGGCAAGTCTGTCAAAGTCCATACTTTGTTTTCATACATGGATCCTATCTCGGATTGCATGGCTTCAAGCCATTTGTTGGAATCTGGGCCCGCCATCGCTTCTTCATAGTTCGAAGGTTCACCGTTGTCTAACAACATGATTTCCAAGACAGGGTTGCCATACCATTCTGGTGTGGAACGTGTCCTTGTGGACCTACGAAGTTCAATAGTAACTTGATCCGAAGTATCTTGATCATCATCATTAACTTCCTCTCTAGTCGGAGCAGGCACCACAGGAACATCTTCCTGAGCTGTACTTCTTACCGGTTCAAGAGGTAGTACTTCATCAAGTTCCACTTTCCTCCCACTTACTTCTTTCGAGAGAAACTCTTTCTCCAGAAAGGACCCGTTCTTGGCAACGAAAATCTTGCCCTCGGATCTGAGGTAGAAGGTGTACCCAATGGTTTCCTTAGGGTATCCTATGAAGACGCATTTTTCCGACTTGGGTTCGAGCTTTTCAGGTTGAAGTTTCTTGACATAAGCATCGCATCCCCGAACTTTTAGAAATGACAACTTAGGTTTCATTCCAAACCATAATTCATACGGTGTCGTCTCAACGGATTTAGACGGTGCCCTATTTAAAGTGAATGTAGCTGTCTCTAAAGCGTATCCCCAAAATGATAGTGGTAAATCGGTAAGAGACATCATAGACCGCACCATATCCAATAGAGTGCGAATACGACATTCGGAAACACCGTTACGCTGAGGTGTTCCAGGCGGCGTGAGTTGTGAAACAATTCCACATTTCCTTAAGTGTGTACCAAACTCGTGACTTAAATATTCTCCCCCACGGTCTGATCGTAAGAACTTTATTTTTCTGTCACGTTGATTCTCTACCTCATTCTGAAATTCCTTGAACTTTTCAAAGGTCTCAGACTTGTGTTTCATTAAGTAGACATACCCATATCTACTTAAGTCATCAGTGAGGGTGAGAACATAACGATAGCCACCGCGAGCCTCAACGCTCATTGGTCCGCACACATCAGTATGTATAATTTCCAATAAGTTGGTTGCTCGCTCCATTGTTCCGGAGAACGGAGTCTTGATCATTTTGCCCATGAGGCATGGTTCGCACGTGTCAAATGATTCGAAATCAAGAGACTCCAAAAGTCCATCCGCATGGAGCTTCTTCATGCGTTTGACACCAATGTGACCAAGGCGGAAGTGCCACAGATATGTGGGACTATCATTATCAATCTTACATCTTTTGGTATTCACACTATGAATATGTGTAACATCACGTTCGAGATTCATTAAGAATAAACCATTGACCAGCGGGGCATGATCATAAAACATATCTCTTATATAAATAGAATAACCATTATTCTCGGATTTAAATGAGTAGCCATCTCGTATTAAACGAGATCCAGATACAATGTTCATGCTTAAAGCCGGCACTAAATAACAATTATTGATGTTTAAAACTAATCCCGTAGGTAAATGTAGAGGTAGCGTGCCGACGGCGATCACATCGACCTTGGAATCATTCCCGACGTGCATCGTCACCTCGTCCTTCGCCAGTCTCCGCTTATTCCGCAGCTCCTGTTTTGAGTTACAAATATGAGCAACCGCACCGGTATCAAATACCCAGGAGTTACTACGAGTACTGGTAAGGTACACATCAATAACATGTATATCACATATACCTTTGGTGTTGCCGGCCTTCTTATCCGCTAAGTACTTGGGGCAGTTCTGCTTCCAGTGACCGTTCCCCTTGCAATAAAAGCACTCAGTCTCAGGTTTGGGTCCGTGCTTTGGCTTGTTCCTGGCAACTGGCTTACCGGGCGCAGCAACTCCCTTGCCGTCCTTCTTGAAGTTCTTCTTACCCTTGCCTTTCTTGAAACTAGTGGTTTTATTGACCATCAACACTTAATGTTCCTTTTTGATTTCTACCTCCGCTGATTTCAGCATCTATCTATTATATACTTAAAACAAGAGTCAAACAAGCCATTACGTTCGTTCACACAGATTAAATTATCTTGACCGCTAATTTTAGATATTAAGGGTTGAGATTTAAAGATGTAAACGTTACATACAAATATTGTTAGGTAGAAACAAGTCAACACGTCACGTATAAAAATATGTCCCTACCGAAGGCAAACGTGATTGATAGGAGAAGTAATCGAAACAAATTAGATTCACAAGGAAAGGATGTTCAAAAAAAAAGATTTACACGGAAAGGAAAGCTAAATGGGAAGGAAGGAGTAGATAAAACGACTCCAACTTGCTCTAGCGTACGCTCCTATAAAAACTTGCTCTAGAGTATGTGAATAGGCAACCTGTTATGAGTTGGACATGGCCAAATATTTAACGGATATGCTAAAACTCAGTCGACTGAGTTCTAATGAAGTCTCAGTCGATGTGTTTTGCCGTTGGATCGTTTTCAGCTTTTAGATTTGCGATAAGGTTGTGGCTTGTCTCGTATAGGCCTGTCTCAGGGGTGTGGCCAGCTCGGTGTCTTTTCTTTTTTGGGTGTTCCTTGTCTGTTTGTTGGGCTTTGTGTTCGGCATCCAGCTTGGAAAAGCATGCTCGGTGTATTATTTTTTTATTCGTGTCATTGTTATTTTTAGCTTGTTCCAGCACACACGACTATGTGTAGTTTTTGATGTGTGGAACGTCAAAATCATTTGTGTACTTTTTGCGGGTGGACAAAAGGATTATCCAAATGAATCACATGTATTTTTTATTATTTTCTTATGTTGGGGCATCTGTGTAAACACATTTTTGTTTTTATTTCATTTATAAAATGTGTGATAGTGTTGTTGTCTTGTGAAAATCGGCCGTACAACCAGCATTTTTTTCTTCGTTTTTTCGTATCGGAGCAGGGTATGGGCGGTGGGTTTGAGGAGGGGACCTGCTTTTTCGTTGTCTGTTGGGGCTTTTCTTATTTATTTACTTTGGCTGCAACTTTCAGACGGTCGGAGAATGGAGGGGATGCGAAGCGTTGAATATTTCCTCCCAACTGCAACTGTCCTTGTGTTTTTCTCGGAGGGCGGGGTGTGAGGGGAGGGCAGTTGCAAGTCCGACGCTAGGCTTGCAACTGCAAGTGTCGCCCTCGACTGTATGTGCATGCATAAAGACCTAATCGTAACCGACTTTTTGTTTTGTTGGTGGGCGGTTGGGAAGGGGGTAGTTGCATGTCCGACACTAGGGTTGCAATTGCAAGTGTCACCCTAGACTCCAGCTGCATGCCTACAGATCCATCCGCAACCGACCTTTTTTTGTCGGTGGGTGGTGGCAGGGGGCAATTGCATGCCCGACACTAGGCTTGCAACTGCAAGTGTCGCCCTCGGTTGCAATTTTGCATGCCTACACAACTGATTGCAACTGATCTTTTACTTTGTCAATGGTCTGTGGGAGACGCACGCGGGAGGGGGGAGAGGGGGAGGTAGTCGCATGTACGACACTAGGCATGCAACTACAAGTGTCGCCTTGTATGGAATTGCATGTCACACGGCTGACTGTAACTGACATTTTATTTTGTCGGCCGACAGCGGGAGAGGGGCGGTTGCATGGCCGACACTAGGCTTGCAACTGCAAGTGTCGCCCTCAATTGCAATTGCATGTCTCCCTCCCGACTGCAACTGGCATTGTGTTTTTTGTCGGATGTCAATGGGAAAGGAGGGGGGCAGTTGCATTGCTAACACTTGGCTTGCAACTGCAAGTGTCGCCCTTGACTGCAACTGCATGCCTATAGACCAACCGCAACTAACATTTTTTGGGTGGTGGGTGGCGGGAGAGGTGGGCAATTGCATGTCCGACACTGGAGTTGCAAGTGCAAGCGTCGCCCCTAGACTGCAACTGCATGCCTACACATCCAACTGCAACTAATATGTTTTTGGTCGGTGGGAGGTGGGAAAGGGGGAGGGCAGTTGCATGCCTGACACTAGGCTTTGCAACTGCAAGTGTCGCCCTCGACTGCAATTGCATGCCCGCACACCCGATTGCAACTAATATTTTGATTTGGCGATGGTCGATGAGAAACCAGAGGGTAGTTGCATGTCTGACACTAGGCATGCAATTGCAATTGTCGCCCTGTCTGCAATTGCATGTCGACACTCCCAACTGCAATGACGTTTTGTTTTGTCGGTGGGTAGCGGGAGTGGGGGAGGTTGCATGCCTAACACTAGGCTTGCAACTGCAAGTTTCAACCACGACTACATTTGCATGTGTCCCTCCTTACTGCAACTGGCCTTATGTTTTTATCGGAGGCCAGCGGGAGAAGTAGGGGGCAGTTGCATGCCCGACATTAGGCTTGCAACCGCAAGTGTCGCCTCGACTATAACTTTGTGGTGTTTGTGGGGGCGGATGAGTCAATTTTATGTCTATCACTAGACACACAAGTGGAATTATCGTGCCATACTGCAACTGCATGTCTTCAACACGACAACTAGTGGTGTGTTGTCGGTTTTTATCAAAAAAAAACTATTGTGCACGTCATATCTCAATTGCAACTGCATGGTGTAACATTAAACACAATATAAGGTGTACAAATGTCTGTAACTAGCCGCTCCCTAAACTTTCATTATTTTTCCAAATATACATTCAACATTTTTATTTTTATTTTACATTTTTATAATATATGGAAAATATGTTTAAATCTCAATGAACATTCTGCAATTACACACAAAAAATTGTACACACTGAAGTTTTTGAAAATACGGAAATACTTTTTGTGAAATATCACTACAAATGTAAATAAGTGCTTACTTTTATTTCTTAGTGAACATGGAACTGAAATGAAAAAGGGAAACGAACAGACAGACAAAAGGAAAAAAATAAAATAGAAAAACCAGGCAAAAACAACATAAAACTAGAAACGGGGAAATCATACAATATACGCTAGTGGCCCTTCCAGTGCGCTACAAGAAGTAGCGCCCAGAAAAATTACAAGGCAATAAAAAATCATTTGCCAAAAGCACCTGTCTCTAACCCAGGCCTATATCTTTTTTTGTTCAACACCTTCTTCCCTGTGTAACAAAAACAAGCGAGAGAACATCCCAGCCAAAAGACAGAAACAAAGAAAGAAGCCCAGCTGAAATTAACAAACAAATAAACAAGCAGAAAAGCTCAGAACTCATGCCGATACAGCCCAACAGGCGCCACGCTAGGAAACAAACATGCGGATACAGCCCATCAGGCGCAATGCCAGGAAACAGGCCTAATCTGCTCTAGGTGACATTATCCGACTTAGACTTCGCGACTTAGACTTCGACTGAGACCTAGACAAACCCAATATTTAAATATTCTCTGATTCACTGTGCATGTGTATCTAGGGTTCTCTCTTCGAAACCAACAAGCCAAGGCCCATGACCTCATCATGCTCCGCGCAATCCTGCCGGTGCACCGACATGGAGGCTGCTTCCTGGTAGTCCGCGTAGCGACAGCGACGACGACGGAGGCGGCAGAGGTGACAACGAATGGCTGCCATGCAAGTGGTAATCCACGGTTAAGAACAGCGTAAGAGGCAGTCTACTGTTAAGAACAGCGTACGAGCCGTCGGCGCCGACGGCTGGCATGCAAGTGGTAGTCTGCAATTCAGGACAGCGTAACAACTATCAAAGACGTACTATGTGATTGTGCACTTAGCCAGCATGAGGAGGAGTATAAATAGCTGCTGGCTGGATCGATGTTTATGATCGTAGAAGCTAGCCTATAGACCGACGACGGCGGCGGCGGGAGAGGCGACAGCCGATGGCAGCGGCAGAGGCGCATGTCATGAGACAGGAGTGGAATGGGTGGTAGAGTGGTCGCTGACTCCCTGTTGTGGCGGCGCAGAGAAATCGACTCAAGGAGCTTCGGGGGATCACAAGACAAACAAACACGTATGCATGTGTCTTCATGTGAACAGGTGTGCTGATTGATCTCTCTCATACTAACTGATTCTTCACGGGTAGCAGCTAACATACCACCTTGACTACATATATGCCATTTAAGCATGCATTTACGAGACATGATTTTTTTTGCGGGGTATTTGCATTTATGTTAATTATGTAGATAGGTTATGCATGATGCATATGTGTGAGATCACTTTTACGTGAAATAACCAAATATTTCTTACATAGATAGATGACCGAAGTGTTGGCATTTTTTATAATTTGTTTGATTACGAATCAATGGTTGTGTAGTGTTTGGATACAATTCTGGACCTCACTAGTAGAAAAGGGGGCATTGGTTCAGGCCGGGTCAGCCCATTAGTCCCGGTTCAGTCCAGAACCGGTACCAATGGGGGCATTGGACCCGCTTCGTGAGCCCCGGGGCCGGCCGGGCCACGTGGGCCATTGGTCCCGGTTCGTCTGGACCTTTTGATTCCGGTTGGTGGGACGAACTGGGACCAATGGTGTGCCACGAACCGGGACCAAAGGTTTCCCTTTAGTCCCGGTTCATACCACCAACCGGGACTAAAGTGCTGGTCCTCGTTGCGGCCAGAGTTTAGTCCCACACCTCGCCAACCGAAGGGGGCTCACACCGGTTTATAAGCCCCTCCCTCTCTGCCTTGTTGAGCTCCTCTCAAAATGAAAATAGATGCCCTTATACAGGAAATTTGACCTAAATTCATACTAAATTTCTCTGAAGTTAGTAGAAATTTATTATGAATTTAGGTTGAATTTTCTCTATAAGCGCATCTATTCTCATTTCTGAGTAGTTTTTTATATAGTTTTTTCTTTTCTGCTATATTTATTTTTTTTTCTATTATTTTCTGAGTTATAATAAGTCATTAAAATAAAAAAGATTTTAGTAAAGTTAATCACAACTATTTTTTCTTCTATTTATTTCTGAGTAGTTTTTATATAGTTTTTTTTCTTTTCTGCTATATTTATTTTTCTATTTATTTCTGTGTGGTAATAAGTCATTAAAAATAAAAAAGAGGCGCAATGCTAGTTAATTCGCTTCAAGCCTTTCGGAATAGTGTAAACTGCACTGCACATATCTCCGTGCAGTCTATCCTATTCCTCAAGGCTTGAAGCGAACCAACGTGCAGGTGAGCATTGAGCCTCTTCTTCATCGTCTCTGCACTCAGGGCTTATAAACAGCTGCGAGTGCCTCTCGTTTGGCGAGGTGGGACCACTAGTGAAACCACTAGTGAAACCACCGTAGATAAGTAATTAGACGGGTCCATTGGTACCGGTTGGTGGCTCCAAACGGGACAAATGCCCCTCTTTAATCTTATGGTTCGGCCCTCGTGATACCATGCCAACTTTCAACTTTCAACTTTTTCAAAGTTCATTTGAAATGCTTTAATGCAGAAATCAAAAGAAAATAAATAATGCAGAAAACAAAACAAAAAAACTGGAAAAAAATAAAATAAATAAAGCAAAAAGAAAACAAAAAAAGTGTATTCAAATTTGAAAACTAATGGCACTAACAGAAAGTTTATAATTTTTCTAAAACTAAAAGCAAAAAGAATTAAAAAATAAAGCAAAAAAACAAAAGAAAATAAATAATGCAGAAAACAAAACAAAAAATCTGGGAAAAAATAAAAATAGCAACAATAAGTATTTTGTTGTAAGTAGAAACAAAATAAAATAAATAAAGCACGAAACAAAACAAAAAAACAAAAAAAGTATTTTCAAATTTGAGAACTAATGGCACTAACAGAAAGTTTAAAATTGTTCTAAAACTAAAAGCAAAAAGAATTAAAAAATAAAGCAAAAAAACAAAAGAAATAAATAATGCAGAAAACAAACAAAAAATCTGGGAAAAAATAAAAATAGCAACAATAAGTAAAGAAAAAAAAGTGCCTCCTACTGGGCCCCCACGGCCTGAATACGACTAGAAACCCACCATGGGCCAGGATTCAGGCCCGCAGGTGGCCCAGTAGGCCCATCAGGCAACGCAGGTAGTAAGTAGGCCCGTAAGCCTGCAGTGGAGAGGAGCTCGAGAGGGGTGCGGCAGTGGGGCTTATAAACCACTGCGCGCCCCTCTCAGCTAGCGAGGTGGGACTAAACTTTCGTGCCGCACCGTGCCAGCACACGACCATTGGTCCCGGTTCGTGGCTCCAACCGGGACCAATGCCCACCCTTTAGTCCCGGTTGGTGGCACCAACCGGACCAAAGCCCTCTGCTTCCCGCCCTTTGGGCTGCTGAAAAGTGACCTTTGGTCCCGGTTGGTGGTACCAACCGGGACTAAAGGGGGTCATTGGTCCCGGTTGGTGCCACCAACCGGGACTAAAGGCTTTGCTATATAAGGAAAATTTCAGAACCGCATCCCCACTTCGATCTCCCGACGCCGCGCACCGTGACCTGCCGCCACCTCGTCGTCGCCGCCCCGCCCCGCCCCGTCTCGACGCTGTCGCCGCCCCCGCGCCCCGCCCCGACGCCGTCGCCGCCCCGCCCCGCCCTGCCGCCCCGACGCCGTCGCCGCCCCGCGCCGCACCTCGTCGTCGCCGTTGCCGTCGCCGTTGACCTCGCCGTGAGCAACGTTTTATGATTTTTGTTAGATTTTTTTTAAAAAAAAATTGTAGTTTATAGATTTTTTTTGTTAGATTAGATGTGTAGTAATTTAGATATGTAGTTATAGTATGTTAATTTAGATTGTGTAATTAATTTGTTTATATTGTGTTAGATTTTTTTAATAGATTTTTTTGGTGTAATTAATTTGTTCATATTGTGTTAGATTTTTTTTCTGTTAATAGATTTTTTTCTATTAATTTGTTTATAGTATGTTTGGTGATATTATTGTTAATAGATTTTTTTGATGATATTTAGATTGTGTTAGTAAGTACTATAATTGAACTAGCTAGTTAGAAAAATATAATTACTATTTTATTTAGATTTTTTGGTAATATAATTAGTTAGAAAAATATTAGTTAGTTAGAAAAATACTAGTTTATTTTTAGTAAGTACAATATAGTAAGTGCTACTTTGTTTTTAGTAAGTACTACTTTATTTATTTATAGTAAATGCTTAGTAGTTGAACTAGATAGTTGATTTAATTAATAAAACTACTTTATTTACTATATATAGAAGTAGTTTGTAGTAAGTGCTACTTTATTTATTTATAGTAAGTGCTACTTTATTTATTTATAGTAAGTGCTTAGTAGTTGAACTAGATAGTTGATTTAATTAATAAAACTACTTTATTTAACTATATATAGAAGTACGTAGTTTCCCGCATCGACGTCGGCGATGCCTATCCCGCATCCTCGTCATCGTCGACTCGGCGGTGGAGGCCTGCTTGATCAGGGCCATGTTCGGGACTGGGCTCCGCCGGGCTGGTATTGGGAGGTGCTACCTTCTGGGGGACGTAGGTTGGTGAGGAGGCAGCCCGTTGTTGACCCGATCCTTGTTTGGTGGCGGTCGCGTGGGCCAGTGATGGTGCCGAGGCTTCCGGACACCGCGGAGGTGGTACGTCACCGTGTCAGCGAGGAGGACGAGCACGTCCGTCGCTACATGGTTGCGTTGGAGGGCAGGTTCGACAATACCTGGCAGGTTCTTCAGGGATCTCACTGGAGCTATGATCCTGTGATCGTTCCTTATCTTTGGGTGTCCACCGCCCGCGACGATACCCGTCGGGCGCTACGGTTCTAGCTGTATTAATTAGCGATGCTATATGTATGATAGTATTCGAGGAGTATTCGACGATGTACGGACACAAGAGATGATGTACTTTTGGTTATAATTGAATGCATGCTAATTTGAATACTACTTTATTTTACGATTTGGTTTTGCTTATTGAATGCTCATATTGGAAAAGTACTCCTACTTTGAATGCTAAAATTGAAGAGCACTCCATGCAGAAATCTAGGAGCCCCCTCCATCATCCACGCCGTCGTGGGGGTAGCTTCTCCTTCATTCCCGTGTGCTAGACAATTTGTTGTAATAATGCACTCGGGAATGAAAGGAGGAGCTACATACCATCACCGATAGTCAACCCGTGATTAATAATAATGATCTAATTTAGGTTTTTTAGTACATATATTTAATATTTGAATTATGAACTTAGGCCGGAAATGTCGTACTCTCGGACGATGAAAACCGCCCGGGGGAGTGCGACTGGTGCCACGACGACCGAGGTATGTGCGACAGGTTCATTGAGCTGGACGAAGATCGGCGCTTCAGCATTAAGCTCGAGGAGACCTTCGATGTTCATACGGTACGCAACGACGACAATAGTTTTTTTCGTAATTAAGCACGACTTCAACTATTTTAACGTGTATTTTTCATCTTTTCCAATTCGACTAGCTTATCCCATGCTTTGCAAGACGCTATGTCTTGGAGAGGATGGGTTTTGAAGACCATGAAAGTATGGAAACCAAAAAAATTATCCTAAGTACCCATCATGGTGTGGATTTTCAAGTAAAGTTGTACAATGCTCAGAGTGTAACCCATTTTGGTTGCAAAAATTGGGAAGCACTTTGCAAGATGTATGGTTTTGATGAGGGTATGCTTGTCACCATGGATCTTGGTGATCCTACAATCGCGCAAGAGAGACCTACGATTTTCGTCCTTGTGGATACACCTCCAATTCTTCCCCCATGTGAGCTTAACATAGTTATTAAGTAATTTATATTGTTTATTTCAAAATAGTTGACAACTTATTTCCATTGACAGCTTATTTTCATTCTTCAAAGAATGTGCGGAAGATGGTAGACAGAACCTACTACACCGAAGGCTCCGAACTAACTTATCAGGAGAAAAATCATCTGGTCGCATTTTGTACTGATCTTGAGAATTACAATGTCTACAATCAAACTCCTCAACATTATGGTCAATACGTGCCACTAGTGCACGTGTTGAACTACGGTAACTACCATGGAGATACCCTGGTAAGATTTTTTACTATTACGACATCCGTGCATCTTTTTGCACACTTCTAAAACTAGTACATCATTGCTAACTACGAAGTTATTACTATGTTTTTCAACAGATAATCCCGAATGATTGTGTGCCTCATCTGATGTATACACACGGTAGCCTTCATGTTTTGAACATACAACCAGGTCTTCCTACGAATCTGAACTGTCCATACCGGGTTTCTAAAAGAAGTGGAGACATGACAATCAAAGAATGGAAAAAATGTATGGACAGTCGTAAGGAGCTTCTTGGAAGCAACAATCAGCGAAGGGCAAAAATTGGAGACAGGATGATCGCCATTCTTCATAATAGAGAGTCAGGATCTATATTGTTTTATGCTATTTTACCTTAAGGGTGTTTAGGTCATGTCCTACCTGATACTGATGATCATGTGCTAAGAACAATTATGTAGGGTTGGGTTCGATGACTATGAGGATGATGATCGTATGACTTATTATTAATAACGAGTAGAAGTTGTATGATGATGCATGATTAGTAGGACTTGTTATTCTATATGATGATGTATGATGCGAGCATGCATGAGTTATTATATCAGCTGGTCAAATAAACATATATAGCAGCAGCGTTGGTAAACCAAGGACGAAGATATAAGAGAGGACACTTCTCTCTATTAGCTAGCTAATAAAAACCTAAAAATAACCCCCAAAACCCTTAAAGCAGCCACTTTTCTAAAAAAAACATGGACTTTTGGTCCCGGTTGGTGCCACCAACTGGGACCAAAGGCCCCCTGACTGGACTCGACGCACAGGGCCATGTGGAGGCATATTGGTCCCGGTTCGTGTTTGAACCGGAACTAATGGGTGGAGGTATTAGTAACGACCCATTAGTCCCAGTTCATGAACCGGGACTAAAGGCCCTTACGAATCGGGACTATTAGGTTTTTTTCTACTAGTGCCTATAACGGCCATGATCTCATATAAAAAAAGGTCTACAAATGAATTTCCTTCTGTTTTGCTTTTATATGATACTCCCTCCATCCCATAATGTAAGACGTTTTTTTGCGAAAACTCAAAACGGTGCCTGGGCTCATCTGCTCCCTCTCAGCAAAAAATTCAAAAAAATCCCAATTTTTTTGTGGTGGTATATAATTTGACGCGTGAGGTGCGCCCCAAAATTCAACTCATTTGGACATCTGAGCAGCTCTCGGCAAAAAAGACAAATCGGGTCAAAACAGTGTGTGAACAGTATACATTTTTACAGACCCTGATTTTGTCTTTTTTGCCGAGAGCTGCTCAGATGCTCAAATGAGCTGATTTTTGGGGCGCACCTCACGCGTCAAATTATCTATCACCACAAAAAAATTGGAATTTTTTGAATTTTTCTAGTATTTTTTTTGAATTTTTTTCTAAGCGTGGGTGCAGCTGAGCCCGGGTGCAGATTAGCCGCACTCGTTTTTTTGACTCTATTGTAGTGTCAAAAAACGTCTTATATTACGGGATAGAGGAAGTATTTTTTAGCATATTTTATTTTCTATGGGCTGCCCAAATTGTAATTTTATATATATATATATATATATATATATATATATATATATATATATATATATATATATATATATAGGTAAAATAGATGGGGCACCTAGGTGCCTGGGCACCTTGATCGGGTCCAACCCGCTAAGCTTTTTTGTTCTAAGTGACATGCACCATCATTGATTTGTTTCCTAATTACTTGCATGTAAAATATTCCATGTTTGAGATAGCGTCAATCATTTTAAACTTTTTAATTTGGTACGTCATCTTTTTATAGTCGACCAAATAATTAGCCTACTTTCCGCTAAATCTTTCAATCATTGACATGAGGGCAAACAATTGGCAAATGAAACAATAACAAGCAAGATCTCGCATGGTGTATTTTTGGTACTAATATATGCTCACTTCCAAAAACTATTATTCTCCTGATGGGCTAGACGGAAAAGATGTCTAAGGTGTTTATGCATAAAAAATGAGATCTCTAATTATGGGAGGATAACCCACGTTCGTGCTGCAAAAGCTGGCCACATCGATCTAAAAGTCTTCATGATTTAAATTTAATGGGTGCAGATTGTTGGATTCTCGATCGATGTGGTTAATGATTTAGACAAATGATGCACCTATGTAAATAAAATTTAGAGTTGGACAGCACATGCATAACCTGAAACCTTTAGGGTCCTTCATTATTATACTAATCGTTTTTGTCATTTTATTTTGCAGCCCGACATTGGCATAGCTACCTCTACTCCTACTGGATTTATATATCAAGCATAATCTCATTTTCAGACCAATAAAAAGATTATTTTCCCATTCATTATTATTAAAAACAGTCTGTGCGTATAAAAGGAAATATTTGGTGGAGTTGTATAATTAATCCCTGGTGTACCATGTACTGTAAATAAAATTCATTCTATTTCAAACAAGATGATGATCATTTGAGCTACTAATACATGAACATTGTAGCACATACAGGAGGAACTCAACACAAGAAAGACTGCACAAAAGGAGGAACTCCCCAATCATGAGCAAATTGTGGTAGGTTTCCAATTCAATACCTTTTTGATTGACAAACTCATATGACATGTACTTCTTTTAAATACATGCGCCATTTTTTTTTAAATGCTTACATCATCAGGTCAACATTGAATCAGACTGACCGTTGCACAATCACTTAAAATAGTCCAGAGTATATCTAACGATCCATCGTAGCATCTCCGACAGGTAAGATATTCAGTAGCATGTGCGGCAGCCAAAGTATGTGCAAACAAAGAGACACAAAAGAGAGAGTTCTGTGGCATAGGGGCTTGAGATCGCTGGTAGCAAATTCAGTACTTCAGTGTGTACTGTTCTACTCCAGGGAAGTGAGTTTGATTACCAATTTTAGATGTACGTGGCAGTCAATCGTATTTTGAAAGACATACATTCTAGAAACATTATACTTATTTCTTATACTGGAATTATGCCTCCAATATAAGTGATGAAAGCAGCAAATACAATTTGAGGAAAATAAAATAAGCATGCAAGAGGATACATGCCAGGATAAAAATAGATAAAACCAGACAAGATTTGTGAACTTTTCATCATCACAGCCTATCTATATCAAATACATACATATGTATTATAATTTTTTTCGATGAGTAAACACAAAATCATTTACTAGACAGTAATGTTAGATATTAAATTTTTGTTGGGTTGTTTTTTGTAAAATGGATTAAAGACAGACAACACATTATATAGCTCGGAATGACATGAGCTTACCACAATGATATGTTTTATGTTCTTGGATACGAAGTCTGTTGCTAACAACTCATGACACGTGATGAAACAAATTTAAATGAGATCCCTAATATTTCCACATTATACAAATATTGCCAACAATTTTTTTGACTAATGAGTTTTTGTGTATATTGTGCATTCTCAATATATTTAAGTAATCTTTCAAGTCTACATAACATCTTATTGCAACATCTCAATGCTAATTTAGATTCAAAACACATAGAAAATCTAGCTGCGCAAATGCGCGGGTCGCCCCGCTAGTTGAAAATACCTCAGGAATAGTTTTCACCATCCCCTGCATATTGTAGTTCATCACAAAGCTCTTGTAGCTAGGTGGGAGCGACTGGAAGATTCTGTCAATGACCGCCTCATCCGGGAGGTTAATGTCCAGCTGGGACAAGCGGTTGTGCAACCCAGACATTTTGAATATGTGCTCGCTGACAGAACTATTTTCCTCCATCTTACAACTGTAGAACTTGTCAGAGACTTCATATCTCTCGACCCGGGCATGAGCTTGGAAAACCATTTTTAGCTCCTGGAACATCTCATATGCTCCGTGTTGCTCAAAACGCTTTTGGAGCCCCGGTTCTAAGTTGTAAAGCATGCCGCACTGAACAAGGGAGTAATCATCAACACACGACTGCCAAGCGTTCATAACGTCTTGGTTCGTTGGGACGGGTGCTTCACCTAGCGGTGCTTCTAGGACATATGCTTTCTTGGCAGCTATGAGGATGATCCTCAAGTTCCAGACCCAGTCTGTATAGTTGCTACCATCGTCTTTCAGCTTGGTTTTCTCTAGGAACACGTTGAAGTTGAGGTTGACATGAGCGTGGGCCATTTGATCTACAAGACATTTTGCAAAAGTTTTAGACTAAGTTCATGCTAATTAAGTTCATCTAATCAAATTATTTAATGAACTCCCACTCAGATAGACATCCCTCTAGTCATCTAAGTGATACATGATCCAAGTCAACTAGTCCGTGTCCGATCATCACTTGAGACGGACTAGTCATCATCGGTGAACATCTTCATGTTGATCGTATCTTCTATACGACTCATGTTCGACCTTTCGGTCTCTTGTGTTCCGAGGCCATGTCTGTACATGCTAGGCTCGTCAAGTCAACCTAAGTGTTTTGCATGTGTAAATCTGGCTTACACCCATTGTATGTGAACGTTAGAATCTATCACACCCGATCATCACGTGGTGCTTCGAAACAACGAACTTGCGCAGCGGTGCACAGTTAGGGGAAACACTTTCTTGAAATTATTATGAGGGATCATCTTATTTACTACCGTCGTTCTAAGCAAATAAGATGCCAAAACATGATAAACATCACATGCAATCAAATAGTGACATGATATGGCCAATATCATTTTGCTCCTTTTGATCTCCATCTTCGGGGCGCCATGATCATCATCGTCACCGGCGTGACACCATGATCTCCATAATCATGATCTCCATCATCGTGTCTCCATGAAGTTGTCTCGCCAACTATTACTTCTACTACTATGGCTAACGGTTTAGCAATGAAGTAAAGTAATTACATGGCGTTATTCAGTGACACGCAGGACATACAATAAATAAAGACAACTCATATGGCTCCTGCCGGTTGTCATACTCATCGACATGCAAGTCGTGATTCCTATTACAAGAACATGATCAATCTCATACATCACATATATTTCATTCATCACATCCTTTTTGTGAAGGAAATATGCCCTAGAGGCAATAATAAAGTTATTATTTATTTCCTTATATCATGATAAGTGTTTATTATTCATGCTAGAATTGTATTAACCGGAAACATAATACATGTGTGAATACATAGACAAACATATAGTCACTAGTATGCCTCTACTTGACTAGCTCATTAATCAAAGATGGTTATGTTTCCTAACCATAGGCATGTGTTGTCATTTGATTAATGGGATCACATCATTAGGAGAATGGTGTGATTGACATGACCTATTCCTTTAGCCTAGCACTTGATCGTTTAGTATGTTGCTATTGCTTTCTTCATGACTTATACATGTTCCTGTAACTATGAGATTATGCAACTCCCGTTTACCGGAGGAACACTTTGGGTGCTACCAAACGTCACAACGTAACTGGGTGATTATAAAGGAGTACTACAGGTGTCCCCAAAGGTACATGTTGGGTTGGCGTATTTCGAGAATAGGTTTTGTCACTCCGATTGTCGGAGAGGTATCTCTGGGCCCTCTCGGTAATGCACATCACTATAAGCCTTGCAAGCAATGTGACTAATGAGTTAGTTGCGGGATGATGCATTATGTAACGAGTAAAGAGACTTGCCGGTAACAAGATTGAACTAGGTATTGGATATCGACGATCGAATCTCGGGCAAGTAACATACCGATGACAAAGGGAACAACGTATGTTGTTATGCAGTTTGACCGATAAAGATCTTCGTAGAATATATGGGAGCCAATATGGGCATCCAGGTCCCGCTATTGGTTATTGACCGGAAACGTGTTTCGGTCATGTCTACATAGTTCTCGAACCCGTAGGTCCGCACGCTTAAGGTTTCGATGACAGTTATATTATGAGTTTATGAGTTTTGATGTACCGAAGGAGTTCGGAGTCCCGGATGAGATCGGGGACATGACGAGGAGTCTCGAAATGGTCGAGACGTAAAGATCGATATATTGGACGACTATATTCTGAGTTCGGAAAGGTTCCGAGTGATTCGGGTATTTTTCGGAGTACCGGAGAGTTACGGGAATTCGCCGGGGAGTATATGGGCCTTATTGGGCCATACGGGAATAGAGGAAAGAGGCCGAAAGGAAGGAGGCGCGCAGCCCCCCTCTGGTCCGAATTGGACAAGGGGTGTGGCCCCCCTTTCCTTCCTCCTCTCCCCTTCTTTCCCCCCTTCTCCTACTCCAACAAGGAAGGAGAGAGTCCTACTCCCGGTGGGAGTAGGACTCCCCTTGGCACGCCCCTCCTAGGCCGGCCGCCCCCTCCCCCTTGCTCCTTTATATACGGGGACAGGGGGGCGCCTCTAGACACAAGAACACAAGTTGATCTACGGATCGTTCCTTAGCCGTGTGCGGTGCCCCCCTCCACCATATTCCACCTCGGTCATATCGTCGCGGAGTTTAGGCGAAGCCCTGCGCCGGTAGAGCATCATCATCATCATCATGCCGTCGTGCTGACGGAACTCATCCCCGAAGCTTTGCTCGATCGGAGCCCGGGGATCGTCATCGAGCTGAACGTGTGCTGAACTCGGAGGTGCCGTACGTTCGGTACTTGGATCGGTTGGATCGTAAAGACGTACGACTACATCAACCGCATTGTCACAACGCTTCCGCTTACGGTCTACGAGGGTACATGGACAACACTCTCTCCTCTAGTTGCTGTGCCATCACCATGATCTTGCGTGTACGTAGGAATTTTTTTGAAATTACTACGTTCCCAACAGTGGCATCAGAGCCTAGGTTTTATGCGTAGATGTTATATGCACGAGTAGAACACAAGTGAGTTGTGGGCGATATAAGTCATACTGCTTACCAGCATGTCATACTTTAGTTCAGCGGCATTGTGAGATGAAGCGGCCCAGACCGACATTACGCGTACGCTTACGCGAGACTGGTTTCACCGCTACGAGCACTCGTTTATTAAAGGTGACCGGCGGGTGTCTGTCTCTCTCACTTTAGCTGAACCGAGTATGGCTACGCCCGGTCCTTGCGAAGGTTAAAACAGCACCAACTTGACAAACTATCGTTGTGGTTTTGATGCGTAGGTAAGAACGGTTCTTGCTCAGCCTGTAGCAGCCACGTAAAATTTGCAACAACAAAGTAGAGGACGTCTAACTTGTTTTTGCAGGGCATGTTGTGATGTGATATGGTCAAGACGTGATGCTATATTTTATTGTATGAGATGATCATATTTTGTAACCGAAGTTATCGGCAACTCACAAGAACCATATGGTTGTCGCTTTATTGTATGAAATGCAAACGCCCTGTAATTGCTTTACTTTATCTCTAAGCGGTAGCGATAGTCGTAGAAGCAATAGATGGCGTAACGACAACGATGCTACGATGGAGATCAAGGTGTCGCGCCGGTGACGATGGTGATCACGACGGTGCTTCGAAGATGGAGATCACAAGCACAAGATGATGATGGCCATATCATATCACTTATATTGATTGCATGTGATGTTTATCCTTTATGCATCTTATCTTGCTTTGATTGACGGTAGCATTTTAAGATGATCTCTCACTAATTATCAAGAAGTGTTCTCCCTGAGTATGCACCGTTGCGAAAGTTCTTCGTGCTGAGACACCACGTGATGATCGGGTGTGATAGGCTCTACGTTCAAATACAACGGGTGCAAAACAGTTGCACACGCGGAATACTCAGGTTATACTTGACGAGCCTAGCATATACAGATATGGCCTCGGAACACGGAGACCGAAAGGTCGAACGTGAATCATATAGTAGATATGATCAACATAGTGATGTTCACCATTGAAACTACTCCATCTCACGTGATGATCGGACATGGTTTAGTTGATTTGGATCACGTGATCACTTAGATGACTAGAGAGATGTCTTTCTAACTGGGAGTTCTTAAGTAATATGATTAATTAAACTTTAATTTATCATGAACTTAGTCCTGGTAGTATTTTGCAAATTATGTTGTAGATCAATAGCTTGCGTTGTTGCTTTCATATGTTTATTTTTATATGTTCCTAGAGAAAATTGTGTTGAAAGATGTTAGTAGCAATGATGCGGATTGGATCCGTGATCTGAGGTTTATCCTCATTGCTGCACAGAAGAATTATGTCCTTAATGCACCGCTAGGTGACAGACCTATTGCAGGAGCAGATGCAGACGTTATGAACGTTTGGCTAGCTCAATATGATGACTACTTGATAGTTTTGTGCACCATGCTTTATGGCTTAGAATCGGGACTTCAAAAACGTTTTGAACGTCATGGACCATATGAGATGTTCCAGGAATTGAAGTTAATATTTCAAGCAAATACCCGAGTTGAGAGATATGAAGTCTCCAACAAGGTCTATTGCTAAAAGATGGAGGAGAATCGCTCAACTAGTGAGCATGTGCTCAGATTGTCTGAGTACTTCAATCGCTTGAATCAAGTGGGAGTTAATCTTCCAGATAAGTTAGTGATTGACAGAATTCTCTAGTCACCATCACCAAGTCAGTAGAACTTTGTGATGAACTATAGTATGCAAGGGATGACGAAAACGATTCCGAGCTCTTCGTGATGTTGAAATCGACGAAGGTAGAAATCAAGAAAGAGCATGAAGTGTTGATGGTTGACAAGATCACTAGTTTCAAGAAAAGGGCAAAGGGAAAGAAAGGGGAACTTCAAGTAGAATGACAAGCAAGTTGTCACTCCCACGAAGAAGCCCAAAGCTGAACCAAAGCCTGAAACTGAGTGCTTACACTGCAAAGGAAATGGTCACTGGAAACGGAAATACCCTGAATATTTGGTGGATAAGAAGGATGGTAGAGTGAACAAGGGTATATTTGATATACAGATTATTGATGTGTACCTTACTAGTGTTTATAGTAGCCCCTGAGTATTTGATACTTGTTCGGTTGCTAAAAATTAGTGACTCGAAACAGGAGTTACAGAATAAACAGAGACTAGTTGAGGGTGAAGTGACGGTGTGTATTGGAAATGGTTCCAAGATTGATATGATCATCATCGCACACTCCCTATACTTTCGAGATTAGTGTTAAACCTAAATAAATGTTATTTGGCGTTTGCATTGCACATGAATATGATTTAATCATGTTTATTGCGATACGGTTATTCATTTAATGTCAAAGAATAATTGTTATTCTGTTTACATGAATAAAACCTTCGATGGTCATACACCCAATGAAAATAGTTTGTTGGATCTCGATCGTAGTGATACACATATTCATAATATTGATGCCAAAAGATGCAAAGTTAATAATGATAGTGCAACTTATTTGTGGCACTGCCATTTGGGTCATATCGGTGTAAAGCGCATGAAGAAACTCCATAAAGATGGATTTTCGGAATCACTTGGTTATGAATCATTTGATGCTTGTGAACCGTGCCTTTTGGGCAAGATGACTAAAACTCCGTTCTCTGAAACAATGGAACAAGCTACTGACTTACTGGAAATAATACATACCGATGTATGTGATCCAATGAGTGTTAAGGCTCGTGGCAAGTATCTTTATTTTCTAACCTTCACAGATGATTTGAGCAGATATGGGTATATCTACTTGATGAAACATAAGTCTGAAATAGTTGAAAAGTTCAAAGAATTTCAGAGTGAAGTGGAAAAATCATCGTAACAAGAAAAATAAAGTTTCTACGATCTGATCGTGGAGACGAATATTTGAGTTATGAGTTTGGTCTTCATTTGAAACAATGTGAAATAGTTTCGCAACTCACGCCATCTGGAACACCACAATGTAATGGTGTGTCCAAACGTCGTAATCGTACTTTACTAGATATGGTGCGATCTATGATGTCTCTTATCGGTTTACCACTATTGTTTTGGGGTCATGCATTAGAGACAGCTGTATTCACGCTTAATAGGGCACCATCTAAATCCGTTGAGACGACACCGTATGAACTATGGTTTAGCAGTAAACCTAAGCTGTCGTTTCTTAAAGTTTGGAGTTGCGATGCTTATATGAAAAAGGTTTTCAACTTGATAAGCTCGAACCCAAATCGGAGAGGTGCGTCTTCATAGGATACCCAAAGGAAACTGTTGGGTACACCTTCTATCACAGATCCGAAGACAAGATATTCGTTGCTCAAAATGGATCCTTTCTAGAGAAGGAGTTTCTCTCAAAAGAAGTGAGTGGGAGAAAAGTAGAACTTGATAAGGTAATAGTACCTTCTCCTGAATTGGAAATAATTCATCACTGAAATCAGTTCGAGTGATTCCTACACCAATTAATGAGGAAGCTAATGATGATGATCATGAAACTTTAGATCAAGTTACTACAGAACCTCGTAGGTCTTCCAGAGTACGGTCCGCACCAGAGTGGTACGGTAATCCTGTTCTTGAAGTCATGTTACTAGACCATGATGAACCTACGAACTATGAGGAAGCGATGATGAGCCCAGATTCCGCAAAATGGCTTGAGGCCATGAAATCTGAGATAGGATCCATGTATGATAACAAAGTATAGACTTTGATTGACTTGCTCGATGATCAGCAAACCATGTTAAATAAATGGATCTTCAAAAGGAAGACAGACGTTGATAGTAGTGTTACTATCTACAAAGCCCGACTTGTCGCAAAAAGGTTTTTTGACAAGTTCAAGGTGTTGACTACAATGAGATTTTCTCAACTGTAGCGATGCTTAAAGTCTATCCGAATCATGTTAGCAATTGCCACAGTTTATGAAATCTGGCAAATGGATGTCAAAATTGCATTCCTTAATGGATTTATTAAAGAAGAGTTGTATATGATGCAACCAGAAAGTTTTTATCAATCCTAAAGATGCTAACAAAGTGTGCAAACTCCAGTGATCCATCTATGGACTGGTGCAAGCATCTCGGAGTTGGAATATACGCTTTGATGAGTTGATCAAAGCATATGGTTTTATACAGGCTTTTGAAGAAGACTGTATTTACAAGAAAGTAAGTGGGAGCTCTGTAGCATTTCTAATATTATATGTGGATGACATATTGTTGATTGGAAATGATATCGAAATTCTGGATAGCATGAAAGGATACTTGAATAAGAGTTTTTCAAAGCAAGACCTCGGTGAAGCTGCTTACACATTGAGCATCAAGATCTATATAGATAGATCAAGACGCTTGATAAGATTTTTCAATGAGTGCATACCTTGATAAATTTTTGAAATAGTTCAAAATGGAACAGTCAAAGAAGGAGTTCTTGCCTGTGATGCAAAGGTATGAAGTTGAATAAGACTCAAGACCCGACCATGGCAGAAAATAGAAAGAGAATGAAAAGTCATTCCCTATGTCTCAGTCATAGGTTCTATAAAGTATGCTATACTGTGAACCAGACCTATTGTATACCTTGCTCTATGTTTGGCAAAGGAATACAATTTTGATCTAATAGTAGATCAGTGGACATGGGTCAAGAATATCCTTAGTGAGGACTAAGGAGATGTTTCTCGATTATGGAGGTGATAAAAGAGCCCGTCGTAAAAAGTTACAACGATGCAAGCTTTTACACTGATCCAGATGACTCTAAGTCTCAATCTGGATACATATTGAAAGTGGGAGCAATTAGCTAGAGTAGCTCCATGCAGAGCATTGTGGACATAGAATATTTTGCAAAATACATACGGCTCTGAATATGACAGATCTGTTGACTACACTTCTCTCACAAGCAAAACATGATCATACCTTAGTACTCTTTGGGTGTTAATCACATAGCGATGTGAACTAGATTATTGACTCTAGTAAACCCTTTGGGGGTTGGTCACATGACGATGTGAACTATAGGTGTTAATCATATACAGATATGAATATTGATGTTAAATCACATGGTGATGTGAACTAGATTATTGACTCTAGTGCAAGTGGGAGACTGAAGGAAATATGCTCTAGAGGCAATAATAAAGTTACTATTTATTTCCTTATATCATGATAAGTGTTTATTATTCATGCTAGAATTGTATTAACCGGAAACATAATACATGTGTGAATACATAGACAAACATATAGTCACTAGTATGCCTCTACTTGACTAGCTCATTAATCCAAGATGGTTATGTTTCCTAACCATAGACATGTGTTGTCATTTGATTAATGGGATCACATCATTAGGAGAATGGTGTGATTGACATGACCCATTCCGTTAGCCTAGCACTTGATCGTTTAGTATGTTGCTGTTGCTTTCTTCATGACTTATACATGTTCCTGTAACTATGAGATTATGCAACTCCCGTTTACCGGAGGAACACTTTGGGTGCTACCAAACGTCACAACGTAACTGGGTGATTATAAAGGAGTACTACAGGTGTCTCCAAAGGTACATGTTGGGTTGGCGTATTTCGAGAATAGGTTTTGTCACTCCGATTGTCGGAGAGGTATCTCTGGGCCCTCTCGGTAATGCACATCACTATAAGCCTTGCAAGCAATGTGACTAATGAGTTAGTTGCGGGATAATGCATTATGTAACGAGTAAAGAGACTTGCCGGTAACAAGATTGAACTAGGTATTGGATACCGACGATCGAATCTCGGGCAAGTAACATACCGATGACAAAGGGAACAACGTATGTTGTTATGCGGTTTGACCGATAAAGATCTTCGTAGAATATGTGGGAGCCAATATGGGCATCCAGGTCCCGCTATTGGTTATTAACCGAAAACGTGTTTCGGTCATGTCTACATAGTTCTCGAACCCGTAGGGTCCGCACGCTTAAGGTTTCGATGACAGTTATATTATGAGTTTATGAGTTTTGATGTACTGAAGGAGTTCGGAGTCCCGGATGAGATCGGGGACATGACGAGGAGTCTCGAAATGGTCGAGACGTAAAGATCGATATATTGGACGACTATATTCGGAGTTCGGAAAGGTTCCGAGTGATTCGGGTATTTTTTGGAGTACCGGAGAGTTATGGGAATTCGCCAGGGAGTATATGGGCCTTATTGGGCCATACGGGAATAGAGGAAAGAGGCTGAAAGGAAGGAGGCGCGCAGCCCCCCTCTGGTCCGAATTGGACAAGGGGTGCGGCCCTCCTTTCCTTCCTCCTCTCCCCTTCTTTCCCCCCTTCTCCTACTCCAACAAGGAAGGAGGGAGTCCTACTCCCGGTGGGAGTATGACTCCCCTTGGCGTGCCCCTCCTAGGCCGGCCGCCCCCTCCCCCCTTGCTCCTTTATATACGGGGGCAGGGGGCACCTCTAGACACAAGAACACAAGTTGATCTACGGATCGTTCCTTAGCCGTGTGCGGTGCCCCCCTCCACCATATTCCACCTCGGTCATATCGTCGCGGAGTTTAGGCGAAGCCCTGCGCCAGTAGAGCATCATCATCGTCACCACGCCGTCGTGCTGACGGAACTCATCCCCGAAGCTTTGCTGGATCGGAGCCCGGGGATCGTCATCAAGCTGAACGTGTGCTGAACTCGGAGGTGCCGTACGTTCGGTACTTGGATCGGTCGGATCGTGAAGACGTACGACTACATCAACCGCGTTGTCACAACGCTTCCGCTTACGGTCTACGAGGGTACGTGGACAACACTCTCTCCTCTCGTTGCTATGCCATCACCATGATCTTGCGTGTACGTAGGAAATTTTTTGAAATTACTACGTTCCCAACATTTTGGCCATATCACATCACAAGGCATATGCTGCAAAAACAAGTTAGACGTCCTCTAATTTTTGTTGCATGTGTTTTACGTGGCTGCTATAGGGTTCTAAGAATGTTTCTTACCTACGCCAAAACCACAACGTGATATGCCAATTTCTATTTACCCTTCATAAGGACCCTTTTCATCGAATCCGATCCGACTAAGGTGGGAGAGATAGACACCCGCTAGCCACCTTATGCAACTAGTGCATGTCAGTCGGTGGAACCTGTCTCGCGTAAGTGTACGTGTAAGGTCGGTCCGGGCCGCTTCATCCCAAGATGCTGCCGAAACAAGATAAGACTAGTAGTGGCAAGTAAATTGACAAAATCTACGCCCACACCAAAATTGTGTTCTACTTGTGCATAGACACTACGCATAGACCTAGCTCATGATGCCATGTTGGGGATCATTGCAGAAAATTATTTTTTTTCTATGCGTCACCAAGATCAATCTATGGAGTAACTAGCAACGAGAGAGGGGGGGAGTGCATCTTCATACCCTTGAAGACCGCGAGACGGAAGCGTTACAAGAACGCGGATGAGGGAGTCGTACTCGAAGCAATTCAGATCACGGTGGATTCCGATCTTAGCGTCGAACAACGGCACCTCTGCGTTCAACACACATGCAGCCCGATGACGTCTCCCGCGCCTTGATCTAGCAAGGAGGAGGGAGAGGTTGAGGAAGAGGGGCTCCAACAGCAGCACGACGGAGTGGTGGTGATGGAGTGGCAGTACTCTGGCAGGGCTTCACCAAGCTCTTACGGAGGAGGAGAGGTGTTGGGGAGGGGAGGGGTTGCGCCTTAGGTGTGGTCCTGCAGCCCTCCCCTTGCCCCTCTATTTATAGGAGAAGGAGGAAGGGGGCCGGCCCCCTCTAGATGAGATCTAGAGGGGGGCGGCCAAGGGGAGGGGGCTTGCCCCCCAAGCAAGGGGGCGCCCCCTTTAGGGTCCCCCCCCCAAACCCTAGGCGCATGGGCCCAAGGGGGCATGCGTCCAGCCCTCCAAGGGCTGGTTCTCTTCCCTCTACGGCCCATGAGGCCCTCCGAGAGAGGTGGCCCCTCCCGGTGGACCCCCGGAACCCCTCCGGTGGCCCCGGTACAATACCGGTATGCCCCCAAACTTTTCCGGTGACCGTATGACAACTTCCCATATATAAATCTTCACCTCCGGACCATTCTGGAACTCCTCGTGATGTCCGATATCTCATCCGGGACTCCGAACAACATACGGTAATCACATACAATTCTTCCTAATAACCCTAGCGTCATCGAACCTTAAGTGTGTAGACCCTACGGGTTCGGGAATCAAGCAGACATGACTGAGACAGCTCTCGGCCAATAACCAACAGCGGGATCTGGATACCCATGTTGGCTCCCGCATGTTCCACGATGATCTCATCGGATGAACCACGATGTTGAGGATTCAAGTAATCCCGTATGCAGTTCCCTTTGTCAATCGGTATGTTACTTGCCCGAGATTCGATCATCGGTATCCCAATACCTCATTCAATCTCGTTACCGGCAAGTCACTTTACTCGTTTAATGCATGATCCCATGACTAACCACTTAGTCACACTGAGCTCATTATGATGATACATTACCCCCGAGTGGGCCCAGAGATACCTCTCCGTCATACGGAGTGACAAATTCCAGTCTCGATTCGTGCCAACCCAACAGACACTTTCGGATATACCTGCGGTGCACCTTTATAGTCACCCAGTTACGTTGTGACGTTTGGTACACCCAAAGCACTCCTACGGTATCTGGGAGTTACACAATCTCATGGTCTAAGGAACTGATACTTGACATTAGAAAAGCTTTAGCAAACGAACTACACGATCTTGTGCTATGCTTAGGATTGGGTCTTGTCCATCACATCATTCTCCTAATGATGTGATCCCGTTATCAATGACATCCAATGTCCATAGTTAGGAAATCATGACCATCTGTTGATCAACGAGCTAGTCAACTAGAGGCTCACTAGGGACATGTTATGGTCTATGTATTCACACATGTATCACGATTTCCGGTTAATACAATTATAGCATGAACAATAGACAATTATCATGAACAAGGAAATATAATAATAATCATTTTATTATTGCCTCTAGGGCATATTTCCAACACTTCTTCGTTCTGCTAACCTTTGATTAGTGCAAGTACTTCTCGACCGCTCCGCTTCCTTATATGTCCTTTCAATAACACGGTCATAGTTGGTTTGCGGTGGAGGCGGTGATGGTCGCTTCAGGGCATCCAAAGTGCGCTTCGCTTTCACCAGATCTATCTTCTGCTCCGGAGGTGGATGTTTATTAGCTTTTACTGATTCAAAGAAGTCCCTCACTTGGCCTTAACAGATCTTCTAGTTTTCCTCCTCGCTCCTCTCGTATGGTAACTTCTCTAGAGGCTTGAGAGACGATGGACCGAATCTGTATTGCCTCCCGCCTCTGGCTGTACTGCTAGACGCCGGAGCAGCCGGAGCAGCTGCGGTTGTGTTCTTCCATTGCTTACGAGGCGGAGAAGAAGGAGGCGGACTGCTATGACGCGCCGGAGCAGCCGGAGCGGCGGTGTCTGTGTTCCACCATCGCCGTTGCTTACGAGGCGGCGAAGGAGGAGGCGGGCTGCTCGGACGCGCCGGATTAGGCGGAGAAGGAGGCGGAGTATTGCCGCCCTCACGCGCCGGAGCAGGAGGCGGAGCGCCCTGATCACTCGCCGGAGGAGGAGGAGGCAGAGGAGGCGGAGTGCCCAGCTGACTCGCAGGAGGCCTGAAGTTCAGAAGCTTGATGTGCTCCTTCCGCCATAGACACGGAGTCTTCAGAGCAAGACCTAGATGAGTCTCCCCATCACCTGTAGGGTGGTCAAGCTGGAGCTCCTTGATAAATCTCCATTGTATCTATAGTTTTTGATTGTTCCATGCCAATATTATTCAACTTTCATATACTTTTGGCAACTTTTTATATTATTTTTGGGACTAACATATTGATCCAGTGCCCAGTTCCAGTTCCTGTTTGTTGCATGTTTTATGTTTCACAGAAAATCTATATCAAATGGAGTCCAAACGGGATAAAAATGGACGGAGAATATTTTTGGAATATTTGTGATATTTGGGAAGAAGAATCAACGCGAGACAGTGCCCGAGGGGGCCACGAGGCAGGGGGCGCGCCCCTGACCCTCGTGGGCACCCCGTAAGGCGGTTGCTGCTCTTCTTTTGCCGCAAGAAAGCTAATTTTTGGAGAAAAATCTTGGCAAAGGTTTCAATCCAATCGGAGTTACGGATCTCCGGATATATAAGAAACGGTGAAAGGACAGAATTAGGAAGCGCAGAAACAAAGACAAACCGAGAGACATATCCAATCTCGGAGGGGCTCTCGCCCCTCCCACGCCATGGAGACCATGGACCAGAGGGGAAACCCTTCTCCCATCTAGGGAGAAGGTCAAGGAAGAAGAAGAAGAAGAAGAAGAAGGGGGGCTCTCTCCCCCTTGCTTCAGGTGGCGCCAGAACGCCGCCGGGGGCCATCATCATCACCGCAATCTACACCAACACCGCTGTCATCTTCACCAACATCTCCATCACCTTCCCCCATCTATATTCAGTGGTCCACTCTCCCGCAACCCGCTATACCCTCTACTTCAACATGGTGCTTTATGCTTCATATTATTATTCAATGATGTGTTGCCATCCTATGATGTCTGAGTAGATTTTCATTGTCCTATCGGTAATTGGTGAATTGCTATGATTGGTTTAATTTGCTTGTGGTTATGTTGCTGTCCTATTGTGCCCTCCGTGTCACGCAAGCGTGAGGGATTCCCGCTGTAGGGTGTTGCAATACGTTCATGATTCGCTTATAGTGGGTTCTTGAGTGACTGAAGCATAAACCCGAGTAAGGGGATTGTGGCGTATGGGATATAGGGGACTTAATGCTTTAATGCTATGGTTGGGTTTTACCTTAATGATATTTAGTAGTTGCGGATGCTTGCTAGAGTTCCAATCATAAGTGCATATGATCCAAGAAGAGAAAGTATGTTAGCTTATGCCTCTCCCACATAAAACTTGCTATCGGTCTAGTAAAGTAGTCAATTGCTTAGGGACAATTTTACAACTCCTACCACCACTTTTCCACACTCGCTATATTTACTTTATTGCTTCTTTATCTAAACAGCCCCTACTTTTTATTTATGTGCCTTTTATTATCTTACAAGTCTATCCAACAACACCTACAAAGTCCTTCTAGTTTCATACTTGTTTTAGGTAAAGCGAACATTAAGCGTGCGTAGAGTTGTCTCGGTGGTTGATAGAACTTGAGGGAATATTTGTTCTACCTTTAGCTCCTCGTTGGGTTCGACACTCTTACTTATCGAAAGAGGCTACAATTGATCCCCTATACTTGTGGGTTATCAAGTCCTTTTTCTGGCGCCGTTGCCGGGAGTCATAGCGTGGGGTGAATATTCTCGTGTGTGCTCGTTTGCTTTATCACTAAGTAATTTTTATTTGCTGTTTTAAGTTGTTCTCTATCTTTAATTATGGGTAGGAAACACAAAATACCAAAAAATTAGTTGTACCTTCTATACCAATGGTTGAAGAACCACTCAAAATCTATCACACTTCTGAAGCTTTTTACTTGGATCATCTTCAATTCCTATGTGCTCATGCTGAAACCCCAACTAGCTTAGTTGAGGGCAAATCTTTAGATGAGCATGCTTGTTATGTGCGATACCGCATATCTGAAAAAAGGAAACTTTTTATGGATCAAATTCATCGTTTGCAATGCTATGCTTGGAATTTATGTGAAATATATGATTTTACTTGTTGTTCTGAAAACCCTAAGAAATACCTTCCCTATCAGTGTGAGTTTAGTGATAATGGAATCGTATCTTCGTATGCTAAGGGTGTTTATAATTACTATGATGTTCAACAAATTGAAGAATTTGTTGCTTTTAAGGGCGCTTATGAAATTGCTTGTTTGATTGAAAAGTATGATGCTACTCTTTACAAATCTGAAAATTTTGCCATACTTAAATATTGATATGATAATTATGCTTCTAATCCTTATGTTAAACCATATATTGAGGACTCCTCCGTTGTCCAAGAAGAGACTAATATTTTGCAGGAGTCTATGGAAGAAGAAATTGATGAAACTGTGAGCTCATTGGATGAACAAGATGATGAGGAGAGCGAAGAACAAAAGGAGGAAGAGCGGATTAGCTACCCATGCCCACCTTCTAATGAGAGTAACTCTTCAACTCATACATTGTTTAATTCCCCTTCGTGCTACCGAAGGATGATTGCTATGATGATTGTTATGATCCCGTTGATTCTCTTGAAATATCCCTTTTTGATGATGCTTCCTATGCTTGTGGCCAAGATGCCAATATGAATTATGCTTATGGAGATGAACTTGCTATAGTTCCTTATGTTAAACATGAAATTATTGCTATTGCACCCACGCATGATAGTCCTATTATCTTTTTGAATTCTCCCGACTACACTATATCGGAGAAGTTTGCCCTTATTAAGGATTATATTGATGGGTTGCCTTTTACCGTTGCACATGATGATTTTGATAGATATAATATGCATGTGCTTGCTACTCCAACTTGCAATTATTATGAGAGAGGAACTACATCTCTGCCTCTTTATATTTCCCACACAATGAAATTACAAGAAACTGTTTATACTATGCATTGGCCTTTACTATGTGTGCATGAATTGTTCTTTTATGACATGCCGATGCATAGGAAGAGAGTTAGACTTCGTCATTACTTGATATATGTTACTTTATGCTCACTAATAAATTACAAATCATTGTTAATCAAAGTTGGCTTTGATATACCTTGGGATCTGAGTGGATCCATTACTTGAGCACTATATGCCTAGCTTAATGGCTTTAAAGAAAGCGCTGATAGGGAGACAACTCGGAAGTTTTAGAGAGTCATTTGTTTCTGTTGAGTGCTTTTATAAAGTTTAAAAACAAAAAAATAAAGAGGGGAACCCAAAACTTTTCAAAAAGGAAAGTGAAAGTGAGAAAGACAAGCATTGTTGAAGTGGGGGAGCTCCTTGAACTTTGTTCATGCTCACGGAAACTTTGTGAATCTTAATTACAGAAACTTTTAATCAAAAATAATTATCCCCTTGTACATATCCATTGTATTATAAAAATAATGTGCCAAGGTTTGCCTTTAGGATGTTTACAATGCTTGTTGGTTTGTGCGGTGCAGGACAAAAACTTTGGCTGTAGTGCGCTATTTTACATTTTTTTACTGGAACATCAAACGGTTCTCATTCTTTTTGCACTGTCTTTCTATACAAATTTTTTATTTTTCCTAATTGTGGCAGAATTGTTGGGGTACCAGAAGTATGGTGAATGTTCAGATTGCTACAGACTGTTCTGTTTTTGACAGATTCTGTTTTTGATGCATAGTTTGCTTGTTTTGATGAAACTATCAATTTCTATCAGTGGATTAAGCCATGGAAAAGTTATATTACAGTAGACACAATGCAAAAATAAAATATGAATTGGTTTTCAACAGTACCTAGAGTAGTGATTTGCTTTATTATACTAACGGATCTTACCGAGTTTTCTGTTGAAGTTTTGTGTGGATGAAGTGTTCGAAGATCGAGGAGGTCTCGATATGGGGAAAAGGAGGAGAGGCAAGAGCTCAAGCTTGTGGATACCCAAGGCACCCCAAGTAAATATTCAAGGAGACTCAAGCGTCTAAGCTTGGGGATGCCCCGGATGGCATCCCCTCTTTCTTCAACAAGTATCGATACGTTTTCGGATTCGTTTCATTCATGTGATATGTGCAAATCTTGGAGCGTCTTTTGCATTTAGTTTTCACTTTTATTTTATGCACCATGCTGGTATGAGATAGTCCTTGGTTGATTTATAGAATGCTCATTGCACTTCACTTAAATCTTTTGAGTATGGCTTTATAGAATGCTTCATGTGCTTCACTTATATCATTTGAAGTTTGGATTGCCTGTTTCTCTTCACATAGAACACTGCCATTTGTAGAATGCTCTTTTGCTTCACTTATATTTATTAGAGCGTGGGCATATCTTTTGTAGAAAGAATTAAATCTGTTGCTTCACTTATATCTATTTAGAGAGATGATAGGAATTGGTCATTCACATGGTTAGTCATAAAATCCTACATAAAACTTGTAGATCACTGAATATGATATGTTTGATTCCTTGCAATAGTTTTGCGATATAGAGATGATAATATGTGGGAGGTTCTAGTAAATGATTGTGTTTAGTAAGGATATTGGTGTTAAGGTTTGTGATTCGCGAAGCATGCACGTATTGTCTCCTAACTATGTACCAAATTGGCGAGCATTGTATTTTGATTGTTTATCTTTGTGTGAAGGTCGGGGACACATGATGGTTAACTCCTACCAACCTCCCCCCTAGGAGCATGCGTAGTAGTACTTTGCTTCGAGGGCTAATAAACTTTTGCAATAAGTATATGAGTTCTTTATGACTAATGTGAGTCCATGGATTATACACACTCTCACCCTTCCATCATTGCTAGCCTCTTCGGTATCGTGCATTGCCCTTTCTCACCTCGAGAGTTGATGCAAATTTCGCCGGTGCATCCAAACCCCGTGATATGATACGCTCTTTCACACATAAGCCTCCTTATATCTTCCTCAAAATAGCCACCATACCTACCTATCATGGCATTTCCATAACCATTCCAAGATATATTGTCATGCAACTTCCATCATCATCATATACATGACTTGGGCATTCATTGTCATGTTGCTTTGCATGATCGTAAGATAGCTAGCATGATGTTTTCATGGCTTGTCCATTTTTTGATATCTTTGCTATGCTAGATCATTGCACATCCCGGTAAACCGCCAGAGGCATTCCTATAGAGTCATATCTTTGTTCTAGTATCGAGTTGTAATATTGAGTTGTAAGTAAATAAAAGTGTGATGATCATCATTATTAGAGCATTGCCCCAGTGAGGAAAGGATGATGGAGACTATGATTCCCCCACAATTTGGGATGAGACTCCGGACTTTATGAAAAATAAAAGAGGCCAAAGAAGCCCAAATAAAAAAAGAGGCCAAAGAAGCCCACCAATTTTTTTAAAAAAAAAAGATAAAATAAAAAAATGAGAGAAAAAGAGAGAAGGGCAATGTTACTATCCTTTTACCACACTTGTGCTTCAGAGTAGCACCATGTTCTTCATATTGAGAGTCTCTTGAGTTGTCACTTTCATATACTAGTGGGAATTTCATTATAGAACTTGGCTTGTATATTCAGATGATGGGCTTCCTCAAATGCCCAAGGTCTTCATGAGCAAGCAAGTTGGATGCACACACACTAAGTTTTCAGTTTGAGCTTTCATACACTTATAGCTCTTGTGCATCCGTTGCATGGCAATCCCTACTCCTCGCATTGACATCAATTGATGGGCATCTCCATAGCTCGTTGATTAGCCGCGTCGATGTGAGACTTTCTCCCTTTTTGTCTTCTCCACAGAACCTCCACCATCATACTCTGTTCCACCTATAGTGATATATCCATTGGCTTGCACTCATGTATTGCGTGAAGTTTGAAAAAGCCGAAGTGTGTTAAAAAGTATGAACCAATTGCTTGGCTGACACCGGGATAGGCATGAGGGGTACCTTGTGTTAAGAAAAGGGAGCATACAAGACTATATGATTTTGTAGGGATATCGTTCTGTAAGCATTGATATTTTTAAAGGCATGATGAGGAAGTCCTGGACTAGGGGGTGTCCGGATAGCCCAACTATCATCATCGGCCGGACTCCAAGACTATGAAGATACAAGATTGAAGACTTCGTCCCATGTCCGGATGGGACTTTCCTTGGCGTGGAAGGCAAGCTTGGCAATACGGATATGTAGATCTCCTACCATTGTAACCGACTGTGTGTAACCCTAGCCCTCTCCGGTGTCTATATAAACTGGATGGCTTTAGTCCATAGGACGAACAACAATCATACCATAGGCTAGCTTCTAGGGTTTAGCCTCCTTGATCTCGTGGTAGATCTACTCTTGTAATACCCACATCATCAATATCAATCAAGCAGGACGTAGGGTTTTACCTCCATCAAGAGGGCCCGAACCTGGGTAAAACATCGTGTCCCTTGTCTCCTGTTACCATCCGCCTAGACGCACAGTTCGGGGCCCCCTACCCGAGATCCGCCGGTTTTGACACCGACATTGGTGCTTTCATTGAGAGTTCCTCTGTGTCGTCACCGATAGGCTCGATGGATTCTTCGATCAACAATGATGCAGTCTAGGGTGAGACTTTTCTCCCCGGACAGATCTTCGTATTCGGCGGCTTTGCACTGCGGGCCAATTCGCTTGGCCATCTGGAGCAGATCGAAAGCTACGCCCCTAGCCGTCAGGTCAGATTTGGAAGTTTGAACTTCACGGCTAACATCCGGGCAGACTTGATCTTCGATAGATTTGAGCCACAGCCGAGCGTGCCGCACTGTCACGATGGGCATGATTTAGCTCTGCAGCCGGACAGTGCCCTGGAGGCCGCACATGAGCCCGCTCCGACCCTCGATTCGGAGCCGGCTGGGCAGATCGAGGACGGGTGGCTAGACACCGCCTCGGGGGCTGCAACCTCTACGGCAATGGAGCCGAATATTGGCCTTGTCCCTTGTGAAGCTCGTGACTCCTAGGTGCCGGACTCCTCGCCGGACTCCGTACCTCCCGCGACCCCTCCAATCGAATCTGATTGGGCGCCGATCATGGAGTTCACTGCTGCGGACATCTTTCAACACGCACCTTTTGGCGACATCTTGAGTTCGCTAAAGTACCTCTCGTTATCAGGAGAGCCCTGGCCAGACTGCGGTCAGGATGGTTGGGATGCGGACGATGAAGAAATTCAAAGCCCACCCACCACCCACTTAGTAGCCATTATCGACGATCTAACCGACATACTAGACTTCTACTCCGAAGACATCGACGGTATGGACGACGATGCCGGAGACGACCAAGAACCAGCGCCTACTGGGCACTGGAAAGCCACCTCATCATATGACATATACATGGTGGACATCCCAAAGGATGGGAATGGCGAAGGAACAGCGGAGGATGACCCCTCCAAGAAACAGCCCAAGCGCCGGCGTCAGCGGTGCCGCTCTAAATCCCGCCACAACAAGAATGGAGATTGCGGCACCGGAGATAATAACACCCCAGACAGTGCCGAAGACAACCCCCTCCAGCAAGATTCAGCACAGGAGGACGGAGACGCCAGCCCTCATGAGAGAGCGGCAGACGAAGAGGTAGAGGATTACATGCCTCCCTCCGGAGACGAGGCAAGCCTCGACGACGACGAATTTGTCGTGCCTAAGGATCCCGTCGAACAAGAGCGTTTTAAACGCAGGTTATGGCCACGGCAAACAGCCTCAAGAAAAAGCAGCAACAACTTAGAGCTGATCAAGATCTGCTAGCCGACAAATGGACTGAAGTGCTTGCGGCCGAAGAGCATGATCTCGAACGCCCCTACAAAAGCTACCCCAAACGCAAGTTGCTACCCCGATTAGAGGAGGAGGCATATAAACCTGCATCACCGGCACACAATACGGCTGACCGACCACGCCGTGGCCGCGACAGAGAGGCCTCTAGGCCCCCCACTAGAACTGTACCCCGGCATCGCTCGAAAAGCACAAGGCCACAGGGGAACGCTCTGGACTTGTGAGAAATATTGGAGGATAAGGCAAGACAATCAAGATTGATATACGGATCGCGTGGGCGCCCCATGATACGTGACGCCAACCGTCGCGTCAGATACATCAAGTCCAGCCGGGCCGAACACAGTAGACAAAGCTCTTTTGAGCTTCGTCGTGATACAGCCCAATACAGAGGCGCCGCACACCCACTATGCTTCACAGATGAAGTAATGGATCATCAAATCCCCGAAGGGTTTAAACCCGTGAATATTGAATCTTATGATGGCACAACAGACCCCGCGGTTTGGATCGAAGACTATCTCCTTCATATCCACATGGCCCGCGGTGATGATCTTCACGCCATCAAATACCTCCCACTCAAGCTTAAAGGACCAGCTCGGCATTGGCTCAACAGCTTGCCAGCAGAATCAATTGGGTGTTGGGAGGACCTGGAAGCCGCATTCCTTGATAACTTCCAGGGCACGTATGTGCGACCACCAGACACTGACGACCTAAGCCATATAATTCAGCAGCCAGACGAATCGGCCAGACAATTCTGGACACGGTTCTTAACTAAGAAAAATCAAATCATCGACTGTCCGGATGCGGAGGCCCTCGCGGCCTTCAAACATAACATCCGCGACGAGTGGCTTGCCCGGCACCTGGGACAGGAAAAGCCGAAATCCATGGCAGCCCTCACATCACTCATGACTCGCTTCTCTGCGGGAGAGGACAGCTGGCTAGCCCGCAGCAACAACCTCAGCAAAAATTCTGGCAGTCCGGATATCAAGTACCGCAATGGCAGGTCGCGTCGCAACAAGAACAAATGCCGCATTAACGGTGACAATAATGAGGATACGGCAGTCAATGCAGGATTCAGAGGCTCCAAACCCGGTCAGCGGAAAAAGCCATTCAAAAGAACTACTCCGGGTCCGTCCAATTTGGACCGAATACTCGATCGCTCATGCCAGATACACGGCACCCCCGAAAAGCCAGCTAACCACACCAATAGGGACTGTTGGGTATTCAAGCAGGCAGGCAAGCTAATTGCCGAAAACAACGACAAGGGGCTGCATAGCGATGACGCGGAAGAGACCCGACCACCGAACAATAGAGGACAGAAGGGTTTCCCCCCACAAGTGCGGACGGTGAACATGATATACGCAACCCACATACCCAAAAGGGAGCGGAAGCGTGCACTCAGGGATGTATACGCGATGGAGATAGTCGCCCTGAAGTTCAACCCATGGTCCTCCTGCCCGATCACTTTTGATCGAAGGGACCACCCCACCAGCATCCGCCACGGCAGATTCGCCGCATTGGTTTTAGACCCAATCATCGATAGATTTCACCTCACCAGAGTCCTGATGGACGGCGGTAGCAGCCTGAACCTGCTTTATCAGGATACAGTGTGCAAAATGAGCATAGACCCCTCAAGGATTAAACCCACAAAGACGACCTTTAAAGGCGTCATACCAGGTGTAGAGGCCAATTGTACAGGCTCAGTTACACTGGAAGTGGTCTTCGGATCCCCGGATAACTTCCGAAGCGAGGAGTTAATCTTCGACATAGCTCCGTTCCGCAGCGGCTATCATGCTCTGCTCGGACGTACCGCGTTTGCAAAGTTCAACGCGGTGCCACACTACGCATACCTCAAGCTCAAGATGCCAGGCCCTCGAGGAGTCATCACGGTCAACGGAAACACTGAACGCTCTCTCCGAACGGAGGAACATACAACGGCTCTCGCGGCAGAAGTACAGTGCAGCCTCTTAAGGCAATTCTCGAGTCCGGCCGTTAAGCGACCGGACACGGCTAAACGTGCCTGGAGTAACCTACAACAAGACCACTTGGCACGTTCCGAGCACACATAGCAATGCGGCCCCAACCCCAGCCCCTGCAAAATTGCAAGACTGGTCCTTCGTGTACATCATTACGCTCTGGAGATACCATGGGCATAGGGGGAGGGGCACGACCACGATAGGCCCAGAATGCGGCTTAATCACACTAGGGGCTCTCAAGTGTGTCGTTCTTTTTTTCTCTTTTTCTTTTTTTTACCCACAGGACTCCGTTCATCAGAGGCCCTGTCCGGCAGTAGACCTACCAGACTCACAATGCAACAGCCAGGGAAGGAGAAAGGCTACGACGAATATCCAGGTGGTCTCCATTACGAGCATTAAATCTGTTTTATATACCATTCCGCAGCCTACCCCTGGAGGGGGACATGTTTAATAGTCCCATCCCTTGCTTACCGCACCATTTGTATCATTCTGCATTCACGACAGTATTTCTTGAATAAACAATGCAGCACCTTTTTGCTTATAATTGCATTTCTTTCTTATACATATGTTCATTTATGACATGTTGCATCCGTACACTTTGGTACGGCTAAATACACCAGGGGCTTATGTTTCCCGCATTATGGTGTGATAAGTCCGAACACTTTCACAAGTGCGGCACCCCGAACTTATAGCATTATATGCATCGGCTCCGAATCATGTCTTGGGTCAATAGTTGGGTTTGCCCGGCTCTCATGTTTTGGTACCTTACGTTCCGTTGTATCGGCTAAGGTAGCACTGGGAGAACCACTGCGATTGCGCCCCAGTTGAGCTGGGCGAGCGCCTCAGTGGAGAAAGCTAAAACTGACCGTCATGATGAGGCGAGAGCCGGTCGCTGTTCGAGAGGTTTTTTTCGAGTCCCTAAAGACTTATGCCGCTTAGAGCGAGGAACCGGCTTTGTCCGGCCCAGGCATGGATAGCGCCCCAAATTCGGCCTTCTGAACACTAGGGGCTTCGCCGAAATTTAAAATTATAGAATTCTATGGCTAAGTGAGAGTGTTCAAGCATTATAAGTCCGGTTGCCTCGTTCATTGTGTTGAGCGCCTCCCTAGATGGACCCAAAAATGGGAACAAGAGTGCTCAAATTTATCCCGAACACCCCAGCACTCGTGGCATGGGGGCTGAAGCCGATGACTTGTCATCTCTCAGATTTGATAAACGGCCGCACAGAAGGTAATATTTTAAATTAACAAGCGTTGCTTAGTGCATATGAACAAAGTTTTCAGCGCACATGATAACAAAATGTGAGTCTACTCAAATATTACATCTTTGGAGCACTCACCCGCAATAATGCGGGCACCCTTTAGGACACTCTTATAATACATCTCGGGCGTGCGATACTCCTTGCCCGGCGGTGGCGCGTCCGTCACAAGCTTCTCAGCATCCATCTTGCCCCATTGCACCTTTGCGCGGGCAAGGGCCCGACAGGCACCTTCAATACAGGCGGAGTTCTTGATGACTTCAGCCCATGGACACGCATCCACCAGCCGCCGCACCAGGCCGAAGTAGCTCCTAGGCATGGCCTCCTTGGGCCACAGCCGAACTATGAGGCCCTTCATGGCCTGTTCGGCCACCTTGTGGAGCTCGACCAGCTGCTTCAGCTGGTCGCTAAGGGGCACCGGATGTCCGGCCTCAGAAAGCTGAGACCAGAAGACCTTCTCCATCGAGCTCCCCTCCTCGGCCCTGTAGAAAGCGGCAGCATCGGACACGCTGCGGGGCAGATCTGCGAACGCTCCTGGAGAGCTCCGAATTCAGGTAAGTGATAGGTAATTCACACTCACATGCTTGCTTTGCATGAAAAATGCCTTACCCGCCGCTATTTTCTTCAACGCCTCGATTTCCTGGAAGCCCTTGTAGGCTTCGGCCTTAGGGGCTTTGGCACTCTCAAGAGCCGATGCAAGCTCGGACTCTCGAGTCTTTGAGTCGCGCTCCAAGCTCTCATGTTTTTCCACGAGAGCCTGGAGCTCTTGCTGTACCTCCGCCACCCGCGCCTCCTGCTTCTCTCGCTCGGTGCGCTCCGCGGCCGCATTACGTTCGGCCGCGGACACCGCCTCCTTCAGGGTCGCCACCTTGTTCGTGGCCCCTGCAATACCCACGTTATCCTTGACATTCTTTTTGCAACCAAAATCCTTTTCTGTAAGGTACAATTTTAATAAGGTGTTACTCACCTTCCTTGTCCTCGAGCTGCTTCTTGGCACGGCCGAGCTCGTTCTCGGACCGCTCGAGGCTTTGCTTCAAAGTATTAACCTCCGCAGTCAGTGCGGCAGAGGTCAGCAGCACAGCCTGCAATCCCATATTGACATATTTTTTATGACTCCTGCGTATATCTTTTTAGATCCTCAGTCCGGCTTTTCTTTCCGAACACCGAACCGAGCATCAGGGGCTACTGTCTATGCGGTACTATTTTACATATATCAAAATTCTTACCTCAAAGCCTGTTAGAAGGCTGCTGCAGGCTTCGGTCAGCCCGCTCTTGGCGAGCTGAACCTTCTGAATCACCGCACTCATGATGGTGCGGTGTTCCTCTTTGATGGAAGCGCCGTTGAGCACCTCCAGCAAGCTATCCGGCGCCTCCGGTTGGACAGAGGCTGCCGGCATCACGGTCTTGCCCTTCTTACGAAGGGGCCGCCCGCCGGACTCCGGAGCCACTACAGGTTCCGGTGTGGAGTCCGATGCAAAGTCCGGGAGGTTGCCTTGCGGCACCTCCGGGGCCTCCTCCTCCTGGCGGGTCCCTTCCCAAGATCCCACCTTGGCATCGTCCGCATCACGAGGGGTGGATGCGGTCGGAAGGGAATCCATATCCGACGCACTCAAGGACCCGCTCGACGAAGCGGGAAGATCATCCTTGGGCGGACTGCAGGGTTGTATGCGGCATTAGAAAGACACCATGTGGCGAGAAGAAAAATCATGAAGTTATATGGGAGTCCGGATACTTACGATCTCGCCAGGGGCTTGGCCCTTGAAGGCCAGTCCTCGTCGTCGTCGCCGGCGTTGGCAGAGCAGTCTGGGGGAAGAGTCCTTCCCTTCTTGGACCCTTCGGCCTCCCTCGTTGGGGAGGCCTTCCTTTTCTTCCCGCCCCCCGCTGGGGGAGAGGCCTCTTTCTTCTCCTCCTCGCCTTCGTGGGAGGAGTCCGCCTCGGAGTCACCGGACGATAAGTCCGATAACACCTGAAAACGGGAACTCTTTCGAGTGCCCGTGGCCTTCTTCTTGGCCTTCTTCTCCGGCACCACGTGGGGTGCCGGAACCAGCAGCCCCGTTAAGTGGGTGTCCGCTGGGTCTTCTGGCAAAGGGGCCGGACAGTTAGTCCGCTCGGCCTTCTTCAGCCAGTCCTGTCAAAGGAGAGGGAGTTTAGATCCCGCATAGAGTCAAACTATGGAAAACAAGTGTCCCGTAAAGGGTAAAAGTGCTTACCTCGCTAGCCGGATGCTGCGAGCTGAATCCGCGATCTTCGGTAGCGGATGCGGGAGTCTCAACGCCCTTAAACAACACCCTCCAGGCCTCTTCGTACGTAGTGTCGAAGAGCCTGCTCAAAGTCTGGTGCTGCGCCGAATTGAACTCCCACATATTGAAGTCCCGTTGCTGGCACGGGAGAATCCGGCGGATGAGCATGACCTGGACTACGTTGACAAGCTTGAGCTTCTTGTTCACTAGCTTTTGGACGCAGGCTTGGAGTCCGGTCAGCTCCTCCGAATCACCCCATGTCAGGCCACTCTCTTTCCAGGAGGTGAGCCGTAGGGGAATGCCAGATCTGAATTCGGGGGCCGCTGCCCATTTAGGGTCACGTGGCTCGGTGATGTAGAACCACCCCGATTGCCACCCCTTAATGGTTTCCACGAAGGTGCCCTCGAGCCAAGTAACATTGGGCATCTTGCCCACCATGGCGCCTCCGCACTCCGCTTGGCTGCCCTTCACAACCTTCGGCATGACACTGAAGGTCTTGAGCCGCAAGCCGAAGTGGGGCTGGATGCAGAGGAAGGCCTCACACACGATGATAAACGCCGAGATGTTGAGGATGAAATTTGGGGCCAGATCATGGAAATCCAGGCCATAGTAGAACATGAGCCCCCGGACAAAGGGATGGAGTGGGAAGCCCAGTCCGCGGAGGAAATGGGAAAGGAATACTACCCTCTCATGGGGCCTGGGGGTGGGGATGAGCTCCCCCTCGTCGGGGAGCCGGTGCGCGATGTCGCTGGACAGATATCTGGCGTTGCGTAGCTTCTCGATGTACCCCTCCGTAACGGAGGAGGCCATCCACTTGCCTCCCGCTCCAGACATAGTTGGAGAAGGTTGAGGTGAGATGTGCGGACTTGGGCGCTGGAGCTCGAGTTCGCGGAGATGGATAAGCAAAGGAGGAAGAAGGCGTAGGTAAAAGGGTGGATCTTTATCCCCTTATATGGGCGGACAAAACCATGCGTCCCCACCGGCCTGATAAAACTCGCTTATCTCCCAAGCGCCGCAATCAATGGCGCGGTTGGGTTACCCACGTCCGTATTGATGAGAATCCCGGAATAAGGGGAACACGATCTCTGCTTCGACAAGACATGCCAAGGAAACCGCTTCGCTAAACGCGTTGAGGTGGTACAATAAAAACAATTCGAGTAAAGGCTTGGTAGTGGTGTGACGTCATGCCACAAAATACGTCAGCAGATTGAACTTGTGTAAATATTATTCTCTCTACGGTGGTATGTGGAATTTATTTTGCAGAGCCGGACACTATCCTGGTGTTCACGATCTATGAATTATTCGGAGGAGGAACCCGCCTTGCAATGCCGAAGACAATATGCGCGCCGGACTCGTCGTCATTGAAGCCTGGTTCAGGGGCTACTGAGGGAGTCCTAGACTAGGGGGTGTCCGGATAGCCAAACTATCATCATCGGCCGGACTCCAAGACTATGAAGATACAAGATTGAAGACTTCGTCCCGTGTCCGGATGGGACTTTCCTTGGCGTGTAAGGCAAGCTTGGCGATACGGATATGTAGATCTCCTACCATTGTAACCGACTATGTGTAACCATAGCCCTCTTCGGTGTCTATATAAACCGGATGGCTTTAGTCCATAGGACGAACAACAATCATACCATAGGCTAGCTTCTAGGGTTTAGCCTCCTTGATCTCGTGGTAGATCTACTCTTGTAATACCCACATCATCAATATCAATCAAGCAAGACGTAGGGTTTTACCTCCATCAAGAGGGCCCAAACCTGGGTAAAACATCGTGTCCCTTGTCTCCTGTTACCATCCTCCTAGACGCACAGTTAGGGACCCCCTACCCGAGATCCGCCGGTTTTGACACCGACACATGATTGTTTGTTGGGATTCCCAAACTATTATTGTTTTTATGTCAAATGATAGACTATTGCTTTGAATCACTAGTGTCTTAATATTCATACCATGATTAGATTACATGATGAAGATTATGCTAGGTCGCATTCCACATCAAAAATTATCTTTTTTATCATTTACCTACTCGAGGACGAGTACGAATTAAGCTTCGGGATGCTGATACGTCTCCATCGTATCGATAATTTTTGATTGTTCCATGCCAATATTATTCAACTTTCATATACTTTTGGCAAATTTTTAGATTATTTTGGACTAACATATTGATCCAGTGCCCCGTGCTAGTTCCTGTTTGTTGCATGTTTTATGTTCCGTAGAAAACCTATATCAAATGGAGTCCAAATGGGATAAAAATGGACGGAGAATATTTTTGGAATATTTGTGATATTTGGGAAGAAGAATCAACGCGAGACGGTGCCCGAGGGGGCCACAAGGCAGGGGGCGCACCCCTGGCCCTCGTGGGCACCCTGGAAGGCGGTTGCTACTCTTCTTTTGCCGCAATAAAGCTAATTTTCGGAGATAAATCTTGGCGAAGGTTTCAATCCAATCGGAGTTACGGATCTCCGGATATAAAAGAAATGGTGAAAGGACAGACTTAGGAAGCGCAGAAACAGTGAGACAGATCCAATCTCGGAGGGGCTCTCGCCCCTCCCACACCATGGAGACCATGGACAGAGGGGAAACCCTTCTCCCATCTAGGGAGAAGGTCAAGGAAGAAGAAGAAGAAGGGGGGCTATCTCCCCCTCGCTTCAGGTGGCGCCAGAACACCGCCGGGGGCCATCGTCATCACCACGATCTACCGCAACACCGCCGTCATCTTCACCAACATCTCCATAACCTTCCTCCATCTATATTCAGTGGTCCACTCTCCCGCAACCTGTTGTACACTCTACTAGAACATGGTGCTTTATGCTTCATATTATTATCCAATGATGTGTTGCCATCCTATGATGTCTGAGTAGATTTTCTTTGTCCTATCGGTAATTGGTGAATTGCTATGATTGGTTTAATTTGCTTGTGGTTACGTTGCTGTCCTATTGTGCCCTCTGTGTCACGCAAGCGTGAGGGATTCCTGCTATAGGGTGTTGCAATACGTTCATGATTCTCTTATAGTGGGTTGCTTGAGTGACATAAGCATAAACCCGAGTAAGGGGGTTGTGGCGTATGGGTTAAAGGGGACTTGATGCTTTAATGCTATGGTTGGGCTTTACCTTAATGATCTTTAGTAGTTGCGGATGCTTGCTAGAGTTCCAATCATAAGTGCATATGATCCGAGAAGAGAAAGTATGTAAGCTTATGCCTCTCCCACATAAAACTTGCTATCAGTCTAGTAAAGTAGTCAATTGCTTAGGAACAATTTCACAACTCCTACCACCACTTTTCCACACTCGCTATAAATACTTTATTGCTTCTTTATCTAAACAGCCCCTACTTTTTATTTACGTGCATTTTATTATCTTGCAATTCTATCCAATAACACCTACAAAGTCCTTCTAGTTTCATACTTGTTTTAGGTAAAGTGAACATTAAGCGTGCGTAGAGTTGTATCGGTGGTCGATAGAACTTGAGGGAATATTTGTTCTACCTTTAGCTCCTTGTTGGGTTCGACACTCTTACTTATCGAAAGAGGCTACAATTGATCCCCTATACTTGCGGGTTATCACTCCTCAAATCCCTCCGTTATTTCATCCACCATCACGACAGCATAGCCTTGTGGAATCGGACGGCGGTGAAAAGTTGCTTCGGATGAAGGAGGGAACACAGAGCCGACAGCCGCCTTGACTTTGAGCTGAAGCCATTGCATCATAAGGTGGCACTGGTGCGAATCCGTGATAAAATCCACGGGGTAGCTAGGACCCGTGAAGTCAGGCTGCTAAACGAGCTCGATGGAAGCCACGCTGCTTCTCCGCTAAGATGGCGGGGTAGCTTATGGGGTAGCTTGGGCAGGATCTGGCTGGTTCTCAATAGCTTGTCATTCCTCTAGCTTTAGTACCCTTGCCTGAAGCTTCTGCAGTTAGCTCTCCACTTTCCTCCTCCTCTCTTGGGTTTTGTAACCGCCTGCGTTGGGAAACCAAACCTTCCACGCAACGAAGCCTGGTGTGCCTCGTGTTCGTCTAGTGTGCTCAGGATTCCTGAGGGCCTTTGTGAGCTCGTCCTTCTCTCTGTCGGGAGAACGTCCCTTCCTACGCTGCCTTGATTGCTTCCTGAACCTTCCTGATGGGTGTTGCAAGTTGCTCGTCTGTCCGACAGCACTTCCCTGATTCAGGGTCCAAAGTTCTCCCAACCCCGAAGAACCAAGTTCTTGAATGGTCTGGCCAGTGCAATGTCTCTGGTTCGACCCCTTTAGCAATCAGGTCCTGCTCAGCCTTGTCCCAGAACGGCCGGGCTTTGAGGTAGACACCTAACCCCGTGCAATGGTGTTGCTTCTTTTTTGCAGCATTTATCTTGTTAATCGCTGACATCTTTTTACTTTTCTCCGATGTCTTGTGGGCCACAATTTTGGGCCAGTGATATCTTATCTTCTCAAATCGTCCGGTGAATTCTGGAATCTTGTTTTGGTCGACATACATTGATTTCAACTCATTCTTCCACCTCCTGAATAGACCTGCCATCTTCTTGAGAGCATGAGCCTTGATCAATGGCTCTATAACTGGCTTCTCTGGATCCTCCTCTCCCGGTAGGGTGAAATTTTCCTTCAGCGCGGTCCAAAGATCATCTTTCCGTCTATCTTTGACAAAAGAAACTTGATGATCTTCCTTCTTAGGCTTATACCATTGGTGGATGCTGATCGGGATCATGTCCCTAACAAGAACCCCGCACTGAGCAGAAAATGCTTGCTTGGCCTGGAGGGGTTGAACCAGTTGGCCATCGCGCGCGATTTCAGTGATTGTGAACCTTTCATCTGGGCGCAACTTTTTCTTCAGCCCTCGTCTCGTTACCGAAGTTTTGCTCGATCCGGAGGGCCTTAAAAGAAGAAAGAAGAGTTAATATATGTACATACAAAAAAATTAATGCATCAATTAGCTAGTCAACACAGGCTAAGTTAATCTCTACCTAATTATAAAGAGAATTGGGTTTCTGTCGTCCGTCAAAAAAAAATACCCCCATAGTTGCTAGAAATTACCCACTATGCCACCCATAAGTAAAGAAAACGATTTGATTTTTTTTTCAAAAGTCACCTCCATCTTGGTGTTCTTTAAAGGTCCGACTCCCTTATTAAACATAGATGCACGAGTGCTCCAGTGGCTAACACATTGCTTTTCTTCCCTGGAGACCAAGGTTCGATTCCCACCTTTCACACTTTTTCCCTTCCTTTTCTCACAAACGTTCACTGTATTAATGGGCCGGCCCATGTGCGTGGCTTCACATATCTTTTTTTAATTTCATTTTTCTCTTTTTTCTTTTCTCATTTTATTTCCGTTTCAGAAAATAAAATGTTTATGAATTCAAAAATGGAAAATTCGGGATATTCCATATGTTTCTCATTTGGGATATTTCAAATTTAAAAGTTACGAGTTTCAAAAATTTGTTAAAGAAATCATAAAATGTTTGTGCATTCAAAAATGGAAAATCATCAATTTTTCTCGGATTCGAAAAGTGTCGGTGATGTTACATACTGTTCACAAATTATAAAAATCATGATTTTAAAAAGTGGTCAGGAAATAGTATCATGTTCATGATTTTTAAAAAATAACCATGTATTCGAAACACATTCATGTATCTGGAAAAAAATCCATGAAATTTTAGAGCTTGTTAACAAAAGTTCAAAAAAATTACAAATTCACAAAAGTTCTAAAAAATCACAAATTTTAAAATTAGTTCTCCAATATTTTTAAAAATCATCGATTAAAAATGTTGAGTCAAAAAATGTTGAAGTATTCGAAAACTATTCATGCATTTCAAAAAATGCTCATAAACAAAACGAACGTTAAATCCAAAATTTCAAAAAAGAACTTTTTCGATTCGCTAAACTGTTCGCCGATTCAAAAGTCTTTTATGTATAGGATTTGATTAGTTTTTGAAAACTCTTTATATGTCTAAGCATTGTTAGTAGTTTGTGGTTGATGAGATAGAAAATTTTAAATTTTAAACATTCTCTTGCACAACATAATGACAAGTGTGGCGTGAAGTGGCAAGCTCATAGCCTTGGGATTTACCACGTCAAATGCATTATGATCACGTGGACATCGCGACCATCATTAGCAAGGGTGAGAGAAAAGATAAGTGGCAACATGATGAGCCTCCGTGTTAAAATAGAGGAAGCTCATATGTCGTGGTATTAAGTCCAACTTATTAGACTAACGCATAAATTTTTTTTTAAATTTTTATCTCCCATTGCAATGCACGGGCATGTTTGCTAGTATATATATATATACCTCGCCGGACTTTGCAACAGCTGATCCCATTTCCGTTCGGTCACCGGAGCCATCATCATGGTCACCATCATGATCATGACTTTCCTCCTCCATTGTTTGATCATCGTAGTATGCTTCCTCTCCTTCCAGACCATCAGTTTCGTTGAGAAATATCAACAAGACATTACCTCCGTCGTGGATTATGTCCCCCAATATCTCTTCTTGTTTGAAGTCTCTTTATTGATCCATAGTTTCTGCAAATAATACAACATGGGATTTAATATACAAACATGAGAGATGCATATATTAATAGTGGCAAACATAGACCCCTCGGTGATCCTCGACCCTCGACCCCTCGATGACGACCCTCGACCCTCATCCCATTGGCGACCCTTGACCCCCTACCCTAGCTAGTTCTGATCCTCAACCGCTCGGATTCTCTTAACCTTTAAGGGATTTAACAAGATGGCGCCATTCTGGATGTGCAGAAAAAAAAATGGTCCCTATTTTTTCCTGATCTTATTTACCCTTCTATATGTCACGTTGTCTAGTGTCAAAGGATTCAATACTTTGACACAACATAACGTGCACATATAGAATGGTAGATGAAATCAGGAAAAAAATAGGGATCAACTTAATTATGCACATCCATAATGGGGGCATTCTTGATAAATCTCTTATAAATCTAGAGAGAGTTTGTCGGGTAGGGGCGGGAGGGGGTACGAGATCGACAACGTTTGTTTTCTATGGTTTAGGTGTCCTTGAGAGTTGGTCAAGCAAGAGGGGGTTGATCGATGTCCCGCTGTCGACCCCTCGGCGATCCTCGACCCTCGACTCCTCGACGACCCTTGACCCTTATCCCATCGGCGACCCTCGACCCTTATCCCCTCGGCGACCCTTGACCCCCTACCCTAGCTAGTTCCGATCCTCAACCGCTCAGATTCTCTTAACCGCTAAGGGATTTAACAAGATGGCGCCATTCTAGATGTGCAAAAAATGGTCCATATTTTTCCTGATCTCAAGAAAACCATTGCTTCATTATTTGCCGAAAGTAACAGGTGCATAACGGTATGAAGCTCTCCAAAATTATTTTGGAACGGAGTCCCGGATAGGATAATTCGCTTTTTGGTATGAAGTTCAGCAAGAGCCTTCCAAATATCACTATTTGGAAGGCATTTGCTGAAATCCGTACCAAAAAGCGAACCATCCTATCCGGATCACCGTTCCAAAATAACTTTGAAGAGTTTCGTAGCATCATACGCCTATTACTTCCAGCAAATGATGTAGCCATGGATGACATCAAAAAAAATGGATCAACTTGTGCACATCCATAATGGGGGCATTCTTGTTAAGCGGAGACCTTCGACCCCTCGACGACCCTCGACCCTCATCCCCTCGGCGACCCTTGACCCCCTACCCTAGCTAGTTTTGATCCTCGACCGCTCGGATTCTCTTAACCTTTAAAGGATTTAACAAGATGGCGCCATTCTGGATGTGCAGAAAATGGTCCATATTTTTCCCGGTCTCAAGAAAACCATTGCTTCATCATTTGCCGAAAGTAACAGGCGCATAACGGTACGAATCTCTCCAAATTTGTTTTGGAACGGAGTCCCAGCTAGGATAATTCGCTTTTTGGTACGAAGTTCAGCAAGAGCCTTCCGAATATAGCTATTTGGAAGGCCTTTGCTGAAATCCATACCAAAAAGCCAATCATCCTATCCGGAACTCCATTACAAAACAACTTTGAAGAGTTTCGTAGCGTCACACGCCTGTTACTTCCAACAAATGATGTGGCCATGGATGAGATCAGAAAAAAATGGATCAACTTGTGCATATCCATAATGCGGGCATTCTTGTTAAACGGAGACCCTCGACCCTCGGCGATCCTCGACCCTCGACCCCTCGACCCCTTGACCCTCGACCCTCGACCCCTCGACGACCCTTGACCCCTCGACGACCCCTCGACCCTTGATGACCCTCGACACCTC